>NC_090373.1:11146935-11341935 GCF_036365525.1 Heterodontus francisci
CCAGTACTGTTTATTTATACTGATTTCTTTAAGTTCCTCATTCTCACCAAACCCTTGTTTCTCCATTATTTCCAGAATATTTTTGTGTCTTCTACTGTGAAGATAGATGCAAAGATTTTGTTTAATGCCCCTGCCATTTCCTTATTCTCCATCACAATTTCATCTGTCTCTGCCTCTAATGGGCCCACGTTTACTTTCATTAATCTCTTCCTAGTTACATATCTATAGAAACGTTTACAATCTGTTTTTGTGTCTCTTGCTAGACTACCATCATATTCTCTTTTCTTGCTCCTCCTTTGCTGAATTCTAAAATGCTCCTAATTCTTGGGCTTACTACTCTTTTGCAACATTACAAGCCTCTTCCTTTGATCTAATACTATCTTTAACTCATGTTAGCCAAGGTGAGATTACCTTTTTGGTGGGGTTTCTGTGCCTTAAAGAATATATATTTGCTGTAAATTTTGTATTCATTCTTTAAATGCCAGTCATTGCTTGTCTGCGATCATATCTTTTAATGTAATTTCCAATCTATCTTAGCCCAATCACCCCTTATTCCTTTGTAGTTTGCATTGTTTAGATCTAAGACTCTAGTTTTGGACTTAACTAAATTACTTACAAACTCAATATAAAATTCTATCACATTATGGTCACTCATCCCTAGAATCCTCATTACTACAAGGTTATTAATTAACCCCTTCTCATTTCACAATACTAGATCCGAAATAGCCTGGTCCCTAGTTGGTTCCTCAATATACTAATCTAGAAATCTATCCTGTATATATTCCATGAACTCAGCCTCCACACTATTACTGCAAATTTGGTTTCCCCAATCTATAAAAAGATTCAATCCCCCATGATTACTGTATTCCCCTTATTACATGCACCTCTAATTTCCTGATTCATACATTGCACCTACTATTAGGGGACCTATATGCAACTCCTACCAATGTTCTCTGACTCATGCTGTTTCTTAGCTCCACCCAAACTGATTCTGCTTCCTAAATTTCTGAGCGAAGATCCTTTCTCTCTCCTGTCTTTATCTCAAGCTTCATTATCAGGGCTACACGTCCTCCTTTCCAATTTGCTTTTCACTTCTAAAAGTTAAGTATCCTGGAATATTATTTGTTTATTAAAACCGTATGATGCCAATGTTCGTCGCATTAAGAACCAGAGAAACTGTTGTGAATTACTGCTATTAGTGATAATAACAGACCAAACTGGATTCAGATTACCAGTAAACATTCAATTGTAATTTATAGTTAATGATTAAACTGAAGGGTGGTCCTAAATAGAGTCTGGTTTCAGCAGCTTAGAAGCTTTTTGGTTTTAGAATGTGTTTGCTTAATTTAGCCAATGTAATGTTTTTCTTTCTCTGAGTGAAGAAAGAAGCATTCAAAAGAAGCATTCAAAAGAAGCATGGAACCGAAGGGCAATTTCTCGCAATCGGCAATGGTATCTCAGAGCTTAACAAAAAATTCAATTGAAAATATAAGTGTATAAAATTGGAATCATTTGTAACAATTTCAGTTTGATTTTTGTGACAGAATACTTTTAGCCATGTATTAAATTTCCTCCAAACTACCTTCAGTTTGGGAAAAGGGGAAGTATCAAAACATATATTCAATACTACACTTTTGGACGAAGGGAAGAAAAAAACTAAGACAAGTTTTAAAGGCAGCATTACAAAAAATTCCATTTTAAGTACCAAACATTTTAAGAAAATGTTAAATGTTGTTAATGTCGTTCATTGGCTCAACAAGTACTTACAAATTAAGAGTAATCCTGTCTATTCCTAAAAATAAATGAAATGCGATTTCGTTAAAGGGTTTACATTGGGATGGCCCACTAGGAATCAACTTCCTCCATGGTTTCTAAACGTCAACCTCTGATTTGCAGGATGGCCAAGTCTAGCCGATCCAGCTATTGTCCAGGTTAGATGGCATTTTGGCCAGCTAAATCCTGCTTGTATCACTTTAGAATAGTGAGTTTTATCGGTGACTGAAATGCCAATAGGTTGAGGAGCTTCCAAATGAAGCAGATTATATGTGCTTACCAACTCAACCATTTTCCCACCCTTCAGCAGCTAGATTTATAGAGAGAACAAGAATGTATATATGGGATTAGTGTAGGATTAGTATAAATGGGTGGTTGATGTTCGGCACAGACTCGGTGGGCTGAAGGGCCTGTTTCAGTGCTGTATCTCTAATCTAATCTAATCTAATCTATGTATATGTATAGGGCAGAGGAAAAGAAAAAGATAGACACAAATTAGCAGAAAAAAGGGAAAACAAATGAAAGTCTGAAAGTAAATTTCAAGGTTTTAAGGATAATGTAGAAAACAAGACAGAAAGAAGCAAGGCAGAAGGATTTAGGGAGCATTTCAGGAGGGCAGCGTTAGGGTGGCTGACAGCAGAGTCTTGATTCAATGGTTCTTATGGTACATACAGGTACTGAATGAGCATATAAACTTGGAAACAAAGCAACAATTTTAAGATCATTTTGGAAATCACAGGCCAAGAAAAAAATTGATAAAATTATGTTTAAAAATGCATTTCCCTTGAAAATAATGATAAACAGATTCACAAGTATTTCTTGCCAGCTTACCTGATTTTGGAAACTGTAAGGTTGTAAATTTGAATGTACTGTATTATCTCATCCAAAAGTCGATCAGTCATGGAATCAAAGTCTGCAAATGTGTCATTCTATGGAAAGGAAGATAAATATTTAATCATGGAAAAATATAAAGTTTATTTTCCGACATGGCAGTGAAGTTTAATGAAATTCCCCATCACAGCGTTCACAAAAAAGCAAAGGATACTATAATCATAATTGAGTTGGCTGATGGTGGAAATCAGGATGCTGTAGGATGTGGGGAGAAGGATTTGATACTGAGTTGTGATAGTACGTGCGATGCTTTCTCCACTGAAATGTTTGTAAGAGATCCTGCCCAAGACAGTAAAGTAGTACTCTTGATTGGTTCCTGAAAGCATTTTTCTTACCCACAATAGTTGGCTAAATGAATTTATTCCCTGCTCATATCACGCCTAAGTAAATCTCTACACAGAGAGGAGAAAGAAATCAAGAGGACAGACAGAGAGAAAAACAGAGGAAAAGTGGATGAGAAAGAAATAATTATTTTATTCCAGTTGATGACTTGTATCTTAATAACTGATTATTAAATGTGTTATGTATAACTGGACTTGGATATTTGGAAATTAAGAGTTTATTACTCAATGCTCATGTGAGTCTTTCCAAGATAGAACTTTTTTGCAGAACTTCCCTACAAATTTGATGATGGCGTAGTCCTTTAGTAAATTGCTCTGTTTAGACATTATGTTTTCTTGGATGTTTTTCTAGAATGAACTTAAAAAAATGCATTTGGTATAACCATTTTGAATATATTACAAAATATATAGAATTGTTGCAAGAAATTCCCACCTACCATTTAGCATACATTACAAAATATAAACCTGAAGCAATCTTACTTTATTGGAAAACATGGATCTGTGCAAAATCAGCTAATTTCTCCTTTTACTTTTAAAGGTTAGTTGGAGTCTCCTGTGCCTAGTGGCATGTGAAGCAACCCTTTTCTTCCACAGTCTGTCCAGAGCAATGTATTCGACTCCAGAGTATTATTTTGTCTTACATCCAGCAGATCGCAGTTCTTCACAGTTAATGTTTGTATTTGCAAGACTATAACAGGCTCATCTTGTTGGAATTGTTTCTGTTAAGAGGGGCACTTATGTGTGGAAACATTGTTAGCCTGGCTCACAACCTCCTATCAAGAGGACCGATGGATTACTTTTAGTCTGATTCATACCATTTAGCCTGTCTGGTACAACTGGTCGAATCAGGAGTTATACTTCCGCGAGCATAGCTCTCAGGGTCCCAGGAGCATGTAAGGCTCCCCGTCATGCCATGGTGCAGTCCCTAGAATTCCACCATGCTCTGGAATTCTTCCCAAATCCCTCTAAATGCCCTTTCACTTGCAAAAAAGACACAAGCTGTGACATTTTGGATGATAGCATTGACAAGGCCTTGACAGAAATATGTCTGCCAAAAAAAAAACCTCTCCCTAGTTACCAAATCTCATCTTGATCTGCCCCCCCACCCCCCTACTCCTCTGGTACCATCTCCTCCTGCTTTAAGCACTCACTTGTTCCATCTTTCTTGCCTTTCCTTTAAAATCTTCATCGTCTACCACAAACCAAGGCACGTTTCTCAGATATCCTCGCTGTTTTCCTCCCTCAACCTCTGTACTGATTGACTTCTCATCTTTGGTAAATTTCAAATTCCATATAAACTCACATCACCTTCTCTCCCAAGATCACTGGTGTTTGATGTCCCTTAACCTCTCCTTCCATATAAACTTTGACATTCACGCCCACCCCTTGACCTTGCCATTGCACATGGCCTCTCTATTCCCATCATCTCTATCAGAGACAAGGCCATCCCTAATCACAAAATGAAACAGCACAAAAGGCGATTCACTCCATGTGCCCCTGTCAGCTCTTTGAACAATAGCTATCCAATTAGTCCCATTCCAATGCCCTTTCCCTATAAACCTTCAAACCTTTCCATTTCAAATATTTATCCAATTCTCACAGCAATGCATCCCTCACTACTCTCATTCCCCTACACCCTCCTAGCCCTACTTCCTTCTCAGTTTGTTTCTGGAAAAAACTTCCAAGTCACTGACAAAAGCATTTCAAACTCTCAAATTTCTAACCATTGGTTCTCCATTTATCACAATACTTCTGCAGTTGTGGGTCTACTTTATTCTTCCTTCAACTCCACTTTTGATGCCCTTGCCCCCAGTCTTACGATCCCTATAGTAATCAACAAACCAAAAGATCTATCAAATACAACAAAGATAGGTCTCTCAGATTTACTGGGCAGTCCACTAAGCACATACAGCACCAATTACAGCCACCGAGTTCTTCAAAACTCTGAACTTTTTCAGGCGGATCTCCAAATTCTGCCTTCCAAGATGCAGCCACAAATTTTCATCTGACAGCAGTTCTCCTGCATTCAAGAACTCCACTGGTATGGTCTCCAGTAAAAACAACACATTATTCCCAAATCTCCTCAGCTCTGCTCAAGACAGTCTTGTGGCATGGATCCACTGGTATTTCTTTAAATCACCAAAAGCAGCAATTCATATTTGCCAACGGCCAGCTCTCAGAATCAACTTCCATTCTCTGTAGCTTGCCTGTCAAAAAGAATTCTCCCTACAGCCTGCTTAAACTCTCCAATCTTGTGATCTGGGGATGACTCTGTGTCTCATCTGGTTCCAACCAGTTCTGTCCCCTCAGAACCTTGAAGCTTTTACTTTAACTTTTAGTTAGGGACTGTCTCAAAAAAAAAAGCTTTGAAAGCAGTCAGTGCGCCCAACTGAATGTTCAACAAGTCATCTGTTCAGACAATAGCTTGCACACGCTCCTCCTCTAATCTCGTAAACCATGGACTCCATCACACTACTAAAAGGCTTCTCTCTCCAGCGCTGGACATTTCCCTTGCTATGGCCCCCAACTTCACTCCCTTATGCCCAAGGAAGGCAGAGTTGAACAAATATTGTGTACAACTGATTTAGCCATTCATCACCAGATATGGCTTAACCATATCAAGCACCTCCAGTCAGTATGTTCCAACAATGGGAACTTATATTTATATAGCACCTCTAATGCAATAAAAAGTCCCAAGGCACTTCACAGGAGCATGATAAAACAAAGTATGACACCGAGCCACAAAAGGTGATGTCAGGTCAGATGACCAAAGGCTTGGTCAAAGAGGTAGGTCTTAAGGAGAAGAGTAAAGGGAAAGAGTGAGTGGAGAGGTATAGCGAGGGTATTCCAGAGCTTGGGGCCGAGGCAGCTGAAAGCATGATCACCAATGGCGGAGTGATTAAAATCAGGGATGCACAAGAGGCCAGAATTAGAGGAGCACAGATATCCTGGACAGCTGTGGGGCTGGAGGAGATTACAGAGATAAGGATGGATTTGAGAATAAGGATGAGAATTTTAAAATCAAGATCTTGCTTGACCGGGAGCCAATGTAGGTCAGCGAGTATAGAGGTGACAGGGAAACGGGACTTAGTGTGAGTTCAGACACGGGCAGCAGAGTTTTGGATTACCTCAAATTTACGGAGAGTAGAATGTGGGAGACCAGCCAGGAGTGCGTTGGAATAGTCAAGTCTAGAGGTAACAAAGACATAAATGAGGGTTTCAGCAGCAGATGAGCTGAGACGGGGCGAAGTCAGGCAATGTGGTAGAAATAGGTGGTCTTAGTGATGGCACGAATATGAGGTTGGAAGATCATCTTGGGGTCAAATATGACACCAAGGATGCGAACAGACTGGCTTAATTGCAGACGGTTGTCATGGGAGAGGGATGGAATCGGTAGGTAGGGAAATAAGTTTGGAATGGGGACTGAAAACAATGGCTTCAGTCTTCCCAATATTTAAATGGAAGAAATTTCTGCTCATCCAGTACTGGATGTCAGATGTTTCAGTGCTGTATCACTAATCTAATAAGTGGTCTGATAATTTCACAACAGTGGAGGAGTCAAAAGAAGTGGTGGCAAAATAGAGCTGGGTGTCGTCAGCATTCAGGTGAAAACTAATGCCGTGCTTTCAGATGATGTCGCTGAGGGGCAGCAAGATGATGATAAATAGGAGGGGGCCAAGGATAGAACCTGGGGGATCCCAGAGGTAACCATGCAAGAAGAGAAGCCATCGCAAGTGATTCTTTGGATATAATTAGATAGAAAAGAATAGAACCAGATGACAGCAGTCCCACCCAGCTGAATGACAGCAGAGAGGCGATGGAAGAGAATGGTGTTGTCAACCGTGTCAAAGGCTACAGACAGGAAGAGGAGGATGAGGAGGGAAAGTTTACCTTTATCGCAGTCGCATAGGACGTCACTGTGGCTTCAATAAAAGTTGTTACAGTACTGTGGCAGGGGTGGAAACCTGATTGGAGGGATTCAAACTTGGAGTTCCTGGAAAGATGGGGCAGATTAAGGAGGCTAAAAACACATTCAAGGACTTTGGAGAGAAAAGGGAGGTTGGAGATGGGTAGTAGGATA
This sequence comes from Heterodontus francisci, assembly GCF_036365525.1. Classification (NCBI taxonomy): domain Eukaryota; kingdom Metazoa; phylum Chordata; class Chondrichthyes; order Heterodontiformes; family Heterodontidae; genus Heterodontus; species Heterodontus francisci. The sequence goes on from NC_090373.1 coordinate 11,154,022, forward strand.
ATCCTAGAGTGCTGTCATGCTAGGCCCCCACCAGCCAAGAATGAGGCACATCAATTTTGTCATGAACATTGATTTTTAACTGTTGTTGGAGCGAAAAAATGACTTGTTAAACAGATCATGGGGGGCACAGTCTCAGGATAAGAGATTGAGCATTTAGGACTGAAATGAAGAAAAACATCTTCACTCAAAGGGTTGTGAATCTTCGGAATTCTCTACTCCAGAGGTTGTGGATGCTTCATCATGGAATATATGTAAGGCTGACATAGACAGATTTTTGGTCTCTCAGGGAATTAAGGGATATGGAGAGTGGGCAGTGTTGGAAGAGCTATAGTGATAGGGGATTCTATCCTAAGGTGTGCAGATAGGCGTTTCTGTGGCCACAAACGAGACTCCAGGATGGTATGTTGCCTCCCTGGTGCTACGGTCAAGGATGTCTCGGAGCAGCTGCAGGACATTCTGAAAGGGGAGGGTGAGCAGCCAGAGGTCGTGGTCCATATTGGTACTACTGACATAGGCAGGAAAAGAGATGAGGTCCTGCAAAGTGAATATAGGGAGTTAGGCAGAAGGTTAAAAAGCAGGACCTCTAGGGTTGTAATCTCAGGCTTACTCCCTGTGCCACGTGCCAGTGAGGGTAGGAATAGGAGGATTAGGCAAATGAACGCGTGGCTGAAGAGCTGGAGTAGGCGGGAGGGCATCAGCTACTTGGATCATTGGGATTTCTTCTGGTGCAGAGGTGACCTGTACAAGAAGGACGGGTTGCATCGAAACTGGAGGGGGACCAATTTCCTTGCGGGGAGGTTTGCTAGCATTACTCGGGAGGGTTTAAAACTAGTCTTGCAGGAGGGTGGGACCCAAAGTAGCATTCTCTCTGATGAGATAGTTGAGGCACATGTAGAGGTTAAAGCAAGTAAGTCCAGTAGGCAGGCCGGGCAGGGACAGAACAGTGAGCATGGAAGGTCCGGTAGGCTAAACTGCATTTATTTAATGCAAGAAGACTTACAGGTAAGGCAGATGAACTCAGAGCATGGATCGGTACATGGGATTGTGATATCATAGCTATTACGGAAATGTTGTTGAGGGATGGGCAGGACTGGCAGCTCAATGTTCCGGGGTACCGATGCTTCCGGCGTGACAGGTAAGAGGTAAGAGAGGAGGGGGAATTGCACTATTGATTCGGGAGGACATCACGGCAGTACTTATCCCGGGGGGAATGTCCAGAGAGGCCATATGGGTAGAACTTAGAAATAAGAAAGGGGTGATCACTTTGATGGGATTATACGATAGGCCCCCCAATAGGCAGAGGGAAGTGGAGGAGCATATATGTAGGGAAATCACAGATAGGTGTAGGAATTATAGGGATGTAATAGTAGGTGATTTTAACTTCCCTAATATTGACTGGGACTGCCTTAGTGCTAAGGAATCAGATGGGGAAGAATTTGTTAAGTGTGTCCAGGATAGTTTTCTGAAGCAGTATGTGGATGGCCCTACGAGAGAAGGGGCTACACTCGACCTCCTCTTAGGAAATGAGGATGGCCAGGGGTTGATGTGTCAGTGGGGGAGCACTTTCGGACCAGTGATCATAACTCGATTAGCTTCAAGATAATTATGGAAAAGGATAGGACTGGTCCTCAGGTTGAAGTCCTAAATTGGGGGAAGGTTAATTTCGATGGCATCAGACAGGAACTCTCAAAAGTTGAATGGGAGAGGCTGTTTACAGGTAAAGGGACACCTGGCACGTGGGAGGCTTTTAAATGTGAGATAGTTCAGGGCTGGCATGTTCCTGTTAGATGGAAGGGCAAGGCTGGCAAGTTTAGGGAACCTTGGTTGACGAGGGATATTGAGGGTCTTGTCAGGACAAAGAAGGAGGCATATGTCAGGTATAGGCAGCTGGGATCGAGCGAGTCCCTCGAGGCGTATAGGGCATGTAGGACTACACTTAAGGAAATTAGGAGGGCGAAAAGGGGCCATGAGATTTCCCTGGCAGATAAGATAAAGGAGAATCCTAAAAGATTCTATAAGTATATTAAGAGTAAAAGGGTAGCAAGGGAGAGAGTAGGTGCCCCCTTAAGGATCAGTGTGGTAATCTATATGTGGAGCCACGGGAAATGGGCGAGGTCTTAAATGAATATTTCTCGTCTGTATTTGCCGTGGAGGTGGTCATGGAAGCTAGTGAGTTCAAGGGAGAGAACAGCGATATCCTGGAGCATATCAACATTACAAAGGAGGAGGTGTTGGAGGTTTTGAAGCGCATTAAGGTGGATAAATCCCCAGGGCCTGACCAGGTGTATCCGAGGATGCTATGGGAAGCAAGGGAGGACATTGCTGGGGCCCTGGCAGAGATTTTTGTATCATCGTTAGCCACGGGTGAGGTACTGGAAGACTGGAGGATAGCTAACGTTGTGCCTTTATTTAAGAAGGGCAGCAGGGATAAGCCAGGGAACTACAGCCTTACATCAGTGGTGGGAAAGTTATTGGAAAGGATTCTGAGAGACAGGATTTATATGCATCTGGAAAGGTATGGTCTGCATAGGGATAGTCAGCATGGCTTTGTGGGAAATCATGTCTCACGAATTTGATTGAGTTTTTCGAGGAGGTGACCAAGAGGATTGACGAGGGCAGGGCGATGGACGTTGTCTGCATGGACTTTAGCAAAGCCTTTGCCAAGGTCCCGCATGGTAGGCTGGTCCAGAAGGTTCGAACACATGGGATCCAGGGTGAGCTAGCAAACTTGATACAAAATTGGCTTGGTAATAGGAGGCAGAGGGTGGTAGTGGAGGGTTGTTTTTCAGATTGGAGGCCGGTGTCCAGTGGTGTGCCGCAGGGATTGGTGCTGTGCCCTCTGTTATTTGTCATATATATTAATAACTTGGATGTGAATGTAAGGGGCATGATTAGTAACTTTGCAGATGACACCAAAATTGGTGGTATAGTGGACAGTGAAGAAGGCTGTCGAAGGTTACAACAGGATATAGATCAACTGGGAAAGTGGGCAAGAGAGTGGCAAATGGAATTTAATGCAGACAAGTGTGCAGTGATGCATTTTGGGAAGTTAAACCAGGGCAGGACATATACAGTGAATGGCAGGGCCCTGAGGAGTGTTGTTGAGCAAAGAGACCTTGGGGTGCAAGTACATAGTTCCCTGAAAGTGGCAACGCAGGTAGACAGGGTGGTGAAGAAAGCGTATGGCATGCTTGCCTTCATTGGCCGAGGCACCGAGTACAAGAGTTGGGACGTCATGTTACAGTCGTACATAACGTTGGTTAGGCCGCATTTGGAGTACTGTGTGGAGTTCTGGTCGCCGCACTGCAGGAAAGATGTGATTAAGCTAGAGAGGGTGCAGAGAAGATTCACAAGGACGTTGCCTGGCTTGGAGGGCTTGAGTTATAAAGAGACATTGGACAGGCTGGGTCTGTTTTCCCTGGAGTGAAAGAGGCTGAGAGGGGACATGATAGAGGTATATAAAATTATGAGAGGCATCGATTGGCTATCTACCCTGAGTCTGTTTCACATGGTAGGGGTGACTAAAACTAGAGGGCATAGATTTAAGGTGAGAGGGAGGAGGTTTAAAGGGGATCAAAGGGGTAAATTTTTCACACAAAGAATAGAGGGTATCTGGAATGAGCTGCCTGAGGAGGTGGTAGAGGCAGGAACAGTAGCGACATTTAAGAGGCATCTGGACAGGTACTTGAATGAGCAAGGCATAGAGGAATATGGAATTAATACAGGCAGGTGGGATTAGTATAGATAGGCATTATGGTAGGCATGGACACGGTGGGCCGAAGGGCCTGTTTCTATGCTGTACAACTCTATGAGAAGGTCAGCTATGATCATACTGAATGGTGGAGCAGATTTAAGGGGCTGTATGTTCTACTCCTGCTCCTATTTCTTATCTTCTTATACTCCAGGTGCTGGATGGAGTGCCAATTCAGTGGGCTGCTTTGTCCTGGATGGTGTTAAGCTTCTTGACTGTCATTGGAGCTGCACTCATCGAACTAAGTGGAGAGTATTCTATCATACTCCTGACTTGTGCCTTATACACTGTGGGCTTTGAGGAGTCAAGAGGTGAGTTACTCGTTGCAGAATTCCCAGCCTCTGACCTGCTCTTGCAGCCACAATATTTATATGGCTGGTCCAGTTAAGTTTCTGGTCAATGGTAACCCCTGGGATGCTGATAGTGGGGGGATTCAGCAATGGTAATGCCACTGAAGGTCAAGGGGAGATGGTTAGATTCTCTGTCAGATTCTTTCTTGTTGGAGATGATCATTGCCTGGTACTTGCCACTTATCAGCCCAAGCCTGTATGTTGTCCAAGTCTTGCTGACTGCAGGCACGGACTGCTTCTGCATCTGAGAAGTTGCGAACAGTACTGAACACTGTGCAATTAGTGAATATTCACACATCTGACCTTATGATGGGGGGTGGGAGGTGGGAAAGGTCATTGATGAAGCAGCTGATAATGATTGGGGCCTAGGACATTACCCTTTGGAACTTCTGCAGCAATGTTCTAGAGCTGAGTTGATTGTCCTCCAACAACCACAACCATATTCCTTTGTGCTAGCTTTCATTCCAACCAGTGGAGAGTTTTCCCCAATTCCCATTGACTTCAATTTTGTGGGCTCCTTGATGCCACACTCAGTCAAATGTTGCCTCGATGTTAAGGGCAGTCACTCTCATCACCAAGGCTGTAACAAGGTCTGGAGCTTCACTGGAACACTGCAGGAAGCTGAGAACAGAGAGGTCAGAATTGGAGCAGGGTGGAGAATTAAAATGACCGGCGACTGGAAGCTCAGGATCCCACTTGCGGAATGAACCGAGGTGTTTCGTAAAGCGGTCAGCTAATCTGCGTTTGATCTCTCCAGTGTACAGCAGTCTGCACTGTGAACAGCGAATACAGTATACTAAATTGAAAGAAGTCCAGATTCAATGGATCATCCTCTGTCATTTCTGCCACCTCCAGCGTGATGCTATCACCGAAGCATCTCCCTCCTCTTCAGCATTCTGAAAGGACCGTTCCCTCTGTGACACCCTGGTCCACTCGTCAGTCACCCCAACATCCCCTCCCCTTCCCCCTGCACATTTCTATGCAAGTGCAAGAGATGCAACACCTGCTTTTTACCTCCTCCCTTCTCACCATTCAAGGCCCCAAACACTCCTCCCAAGTGAAACAGCAATTTACGTGTAGTCTTTCAACTTAGTATACTGTATTTGCTGCTCCCAATTACAGCTCTACCCTCCACTGCAGCTTCTACCATTAAGAAAGTCAAAGGAAGCATTGTTGTGGGAACGTCACCTCCAAATTCCCCTCCGAGTCACACACTACCCTAACTTGGACCTTCATCACCACAATGTTTCAAAGCAGCTTACTATCACCTCCCCAGAGGAACTGGGGATGAACAATAATTGCAGCCTTAAGACTGTCACCTACATCCCTGGAACAAATCAAATCTTGCCAACTTCCAGAGCACAGAACTCAGGAAAAATATTTTTATTAAAAAAATGAAGAATTTGACATTATTTAACATTTCACACATATGTAAGTGACTGGATATTCATGTTAAAACTTGGCACAGTTTAAATTGTACAATGCATCAATTTTTGGAAATAGGCAGTAGTATAAAAAGAAGTCTTTGCCACATCACAATTTGCTGTAGGTTTTCAAACTGGGACCCTCAGACTCCAGGGTCATTAATCTTTAGTTGTTTTGTCAAATTTCTGTATGTACAACTTATTAGTATATTATATCTATCACAATGTATATTAATTAAAGGTTTTGGCATTGATAGCACTGCTTCCTTTTGGGTAGCTGACCATGTCTTTTGAAAGTAGAACAGTCTGGGGATCCCCAAGAGTATGTTGATATTTGGAAGTGATCTCCCACACAGTTAAGTTTGAAAAACAGTGGCAACAATGAAATCATGGCAATAGATGACTTGCAAAGCAGAACTATACATTGTTTAACATAATAGCTGCTGGTACTAATTTTTAAATTGCTTTCTCTCCATTTTTCTCTCCTGCTTTCCTAAAGGGGACAAACTCATGCTCAAGTATGGATTTACAAGCAATGATCATTCTCTGGTACCTCACACAGAAGTTATTCTTCATGCAAGAACTTAGATAGCACATCAACAGGTTAACTTGATCATGGATGATATCACAACAATCTAATCTGATTCAGATATCCAGATTTTTAGCAGGCCATCACTAGGTAGCAATTAAGAATGGGACTGACTGAACATTTTCCTTCCTTAGTTGAAGGTACTGAGCACAACTGTAGTATCCCTAGTGCCGAGACTTGAGATCAGTCAACACATCAAGGATGGCTAGCTGGCTTCAAGGCTGTCAAGCATCAATGGTCACTGCTGGAAGCAAGATTCCATTTTTTTCCAAATTCTCCAAACATAAAGCTACAAAGTTGAGAAAATCTATCAAATTTCTGCGAGATTTCCACACACTATGGTTATTCTTTGGAGGCTTATTGATCTGAAATAAAGACTGACCAAAATAATAACTCTGATCCTATCAATACCCTGTTTTTCCAATAGATTAAGTAAAATCAATATGCATCAACTGGCAGGTCTCTGAGATTTTCCAGAAGGAGAGCAGATCCAGATTCTTTATTTCCATTTGAGTCCAGTTCTGCTCTTGGCAGAGCACAGATCAAAGCCTCAATGTTTCAGGTCTGATAACTCAGCACCTGGATTGGATGTTCCAATCCTGATATTGATTTTTGGCCTTTTAAAAGTAAATGAAGATGCAAGTGTTGAAATACAGAGGTTTTCCTCCTAGAAACTGACCAATTTTAAGACTTTGTTCCAAAGGTTTGTAGATGCTACTGTATTGCCTAAACTGGATAAAACTTTGGTCTCTCTCTTCCCTCCAGCTTTTACCAAACACATCAAAAGACTACCTAAATGCTGAGTTTAAGGGAAAATGGTCATACATTAGTACTGTTTCTTTCCTCACTGCTGGGATAAGTATCTATAACCTGGGGCTTAAGAGCTTGTTATATTAAAAAGACCAACTGCTATTATGTTCAAGAGTGTTGTGCAGCTTTTGTCTTGGAATACATTAGTCTCCCATCTGTGGCTATTCCTCTTACAGCACCAGGCCACTTACCTGGGCAGGACAAATGCAATTCAGTTCAAAGACAGCAGTTGATAAGCAGAAAAACCTCTTATCCAGGCTTCATCACCCTCTATACTGGGCGATATAATCAAGAGAGACACACAGGCAGGTACCAAGCACTGGTTATCAATGGACAAAGTTTAAAGCATAGGATATAAAACTGTAAGGATAGGCACCCAAATTTCAATCTCCATCTCAATTCATCATGTTCTCTCTGCACTGAGTTCACTTCCCCTCTATCCTCCCTTAATCTCTTCCTCCATGTAAACTCCCTAACCATATTCACAGCCACCTCCTTGACCTTGCATCTCATGTGGGCTTGCTAACCCCATTGTATTAACCACAGATAAGGCCATCTCTGATCACATCCTTGAATTGTTCTGCACCCACATCCTGCTTCCCCATTCTAACCGTACTTTAATCTGTATTCACCCTGGAAAAAAAAACTCTCCCAATTCTCTTACCACTGCACTTTCAAAATCCCAACTGTCTAGCCTTTGGCCTTCCGTTCATGACATTTCTGCAGCTGCCAACTTGCTCAATCACACCCTCACCTCCATCTTTGAAGCCCTCATTCCCATTAAAACCATTACTGTGTCTGATATTGGTGTCGCTCCAGTACAGCCCTCATCCCCACTCCATGAAGTCCAGGTGAAGTAGATTTGAATGTATATGGCAGACAGCTGGTTTTGCCATTCACTGCCAGATCTGGCTCGACCACATAAAGTACTATTTGGATCCTGCTCTCAAATGCAAAATTGCTTACTATTCCAGAATCATCCGAGAATGCAAAAGTAATCTCCGGCTTCTTTTCTCTATTGCAAGTTGTCATCTTAAACCACCCTCCCTGTATCCTCCATCCTCACCTCCAACAACAAGTGCGAGGAGCTCATGGGTTTCTTTGCTACCAAGATTGAGAATTTAAGTTGCTTCATTGAAGTTCTATCTCCCCACAGTGATAGAAGGAAATTATGAGTTGACAAATGAACCTCTTGGGCTCTCAAGTAGAGCCATAATGGATTCTTTTTCTTTTATTACATAAACAGGGGGCCATAATTTTCCAGACTGCATGGATGTTGATAGTGTAGCAAGAGATCAGCAGTTTTAATAATTTAGGAACTTATCTGCAGACATTGGCCAACATCAAATGTCAAAGCATGGTGACAGTTTGGACTTAAGCTTTTGCCTTTCAAAGGCTCGGACATAACCCATTCAGAGTCATTTGTTATGTTCTGAGGCAAAGTGCTCAAGTGGGAGAGATATGGAAGTTACCTCCAAGAACTAACTGCAAGCACTTCTGTCTCTAACATAAAACCACCAAGCCTGGTTATGATTTGTTTCTGAAATTGGAATTGGTGATATAAATTGATACGAGTTGTGTTTTAAGCACTTGAGAAGGGCTCAATTGGGCTGAATTTTATCAGCGTGCCGCTCTGAAAGCGGCGGCCTTCTGACATGGAAGTGCCGCTGCACTGCTCCTGCGATATTACGCGCGGGGGCTGATTTAAAGAAGGACGTAGCGGCCGCCCCTGATGACATAGAGGGGGCAGCCGCTGCGTCCCCGGCAATGGCGTCACCGCGCAGGCCTGGTGCCATTTTTAAAGGGTTTCAAGCCCTTCAGGATATATTTAAATATTTAAAAGGTGCCAGTGAGCTTAAAAACATTAATAAACCTATAACGTAACATTGAATCCCCTCCCCCCCCACTGAGTCCTAAACACATAAATAGACCTATTCCCCCCAAAAATACACTTCTGGAAATTCTGAACTTCTCCCTCAAACTTCAGTATCTTTGACCCTCAACCCCTTCCCACCATCCCCACAACCAATAGGATTGGTTTTCCCTGTTCCCCCGCCCTGATAATTTTATTCCTCCCCCCTCCCCACCAGTGTCTCGCCTCGGAACTCCAACAGAGTTCCAAAGGCGTGCGAGTCGTGGCCGGTTGGCCGTAAAATCGGCGTGGGACGTCCGCTGTTGGCAGGTCAGTTAATTTGAATTTTACTAATGCTCATTTAAATATTTTAATGAAGGCCCTGCTGCCAAGTGGCGGGGTGGCTGCAGCGAGGCCTGGCCGCCACTGCTAATATCCAGGTGAGCCTTCTTGGTGTTGTGGGTCGAGGTGGGCTGCTCCCGCAAGCATTTTACAGGCCTCCCCGCCACAACCATTGAGTCATTTATGGCACAGAAGGCGGCTCTTCAGCCCATTGAGTCTATGCCAGCTCTCCGTGGAGCAATCCAGATAGTCTCATTCCCTCACTTTATCCCCGTAGCCCTTCAAGTTTATTTCCTTCAAGTGCCCACCCTATTTCCTTTTGAAATCATTGATGGTCTCTGCTCCCAACACCCTCATAGGCAGTGACTTCCAATTCATTAACCACTCTCTGCATAAAAAAATTCTTCCTCACATTTCCCCCTGCATCTCTGGCCCAAAAACTTAAATCTATGTCCACTAGTCCCTGTACCATCAGCTAATGGGAACCATTTTTCATTGTTTACCTTATCCTATCATAATCTTGTACACTTCTATCAGATCTCCCCATAATCTCCTTTGCTACAAGGAGAAGAGCCTCAGCTTCTCCAACCTTGAAACTAAAATCCTTCATGCCTGGAACTATTCTGGTAAATCTCCTATGCACCCTCTCAAGGACCCTCACGTCCTTCCTAAAGCGTGGTGACTAAAACTAGATGCAGTACTCTAGGTGTGGCCGAACAAGAGCTTTAAATGGTTCAGCATAACTTCCCTGCTTTTGTACTCGATACTTCTATTTCTGAAGTTTCTGGGGAAAAATCAAATTTTCATTAAAAGAGAGGGAGTGCACTCTAGGTTGACCCTGTGTACCAAGGAAGAAAGTTTTGGGGAAATAAAATTAAACAGACAGGTTCTGATGTTCCAACAATAATGCTCTAAGGATTTGGGACCATTTGGAAATGATAAGTGGACACGGGCACAATATAGCAGGTTATTTTGGGAAATAAATAGGTCCAAGGAGGGATTTGGTTAAGTACAATTAAACAAACAAAATGTGTTAAAACTTGGATCAAGTGGGAATATTTGATCTATACTTTAAAATATTTTGATAATATTTAGTTGGACTGTAAAGTTCCTCCAGGGCTCATAAATGAGATGGAATGGTAATTACAATGTAAAACTGAATGAGGAGATGGTTGAGGATATAAGATGGAAAAGAAATATTACACCACCAGTGGAAGTTTTCTAAAGTTATTTTCTTAGGTGAATTGGAATAAATCACTTAGGCATAATTCACCAAAAAACATCAATCTGTTATTAATATATATTCTAGGCAGTTAAGTGTAGATGAGAATAGTAAACTGACAGCTTTCTGTTGGAAATGTTTCTGTTTTTGCCTACTGAACAATAAGAAAAATGCACTTGATAACGTGGTTGCTACCCATGACATTGGAACCATGTAGGGGAGATGAGTAAAGATCTCCAAACACCTCCCTGATTGGCTGATGAGGTCACCTGAAAGTCCAAGACTGGCATGTATGGGATGTCACATGTGGAATGATACCGAGATGCCTATGTGTGTGAAAATGCAACTTGTGTGTGAGGCAACTAGCCTATGGAAGTAAATGATGAAGACACTTTACAGTACGAGTTTCAGACATATTCAGTAACTTGACAACAGCACTACATAAAATGGTTAATATGGCTCAGGAGAGTGAGACAACTTTTTAAGTCATCAGACATTGTTTAATTAAACAATTGGTTTCTTTGTCAATCAGGATGCAGCTAATCACAATGGTATCAGCCAGAGGGATTAAAATTAAAGTAGAGTGACACAGATTTTGGATTGGGACAAACGAGGGCTAGGGAGAAATAATACTTAGCATGAATTTTTAATCATATGGTAAACTGTAGCTTTCTCTACAATGCATTACAATTTTCTTTCCCTATATCATGATGCGGTGCTTGAAATATATGTACTTGGTCGCTGCACTAGCAACTTAAAAGTAGTGAGTCTCTTGCAGAAGGTTAAGAAATAAGATTGAGTGAGGAGATGAGAGAGATAAGAAAAGGCAGGGCTTCCCTGTACACATGGGCCGGACTTTTACGCCGTGCTAGCTGGTTGGATGGTGGCGTGGGGCCGGTGTAAAATAGAGCGGCAGGCTCCGGGATGCCTACCCGCCCCGCTTCCGCCTCCGGACAACTTTACAGCGGTCAGGCGAAGGGAGCCGGGGGGGGGGTGGTTGGTGGGAGGTCGCCCAGCGATAGCTGCCGGCCTTTCTGCGCCCGGGGGGGCATGGCAGTTGGGCAGAGGGTGCCCAATTGAGGGCTGCCCCCACCTCCCAACCCACCCCGGGACGCAAGACACTTCCCTCCTCCCAAACGACCTCACCAGGGAAGGACCGATCCCCCGGGTGAGGCATGCCCCTACTTACCTTCCCTCCTCGATCCATGGCGTTGGCTGGGCTGCAGTCCCAGCAGTGGCCACTGCTCCCGGTGGCGTTGCTGGGACTAAGAGCTGCCGGCCCGCTGATTGGCCGGCAGCTCACTGAGGCGGGACCTCCTCCCTCAAGTGGGTGGAAGTCCCGCCTTGGGACAGTTAAAGCCCGGGACCTGTAAAATACGGGACGGATCCCTGAGCTAGGCGGAAGCAGGTTTGCCACTGACTTTCACATCGGAGTCCAGCTCCCATCCATCCACCGTAAAATTCCGGCCATGATGACAGAATGCAAGATTTTTAGGAGCTGCTCCTCACCAAAGATTGTAATCTTAAAACTTAAAATATTGGTGAAGCCTGATACAGGAAACTGTTCTTGAATAGTTAGGCGAGATTTTGTAGCACAGGCTGTTCCATACACGTAACCTGCACTTAAACCGTGTTTAGGATCAAAGCTAATCAAAAACCAAATGCATCTTAAAAGCATTAGACCTCACGTCAAATCAAGTTATCGTAGCTTTGCACAGATCTTTATTGAGGTTGCATTTGGAAAATTGTGTGCATTTTAGCCTCCCTACTTTCAAAAGGACACTTATACAATGGAAAAGTTCAGAAATAAACAATGACTACCACTGTGACATTGGGCTCTAAACAATGAAAAAAGATGTGAAGAGCTGAACTTTACTTCATTAAAGATCCAAGTATATAAATTGCTGAGAGACATAGATGCTACATATGCAAACAAATTTTACTGATGTAGCTCATGACAAGACAGGGTCAAACTCTGATGAGACTATAAAAACAAGGGTAACTTGCTTATCAGTACAATAGCTTAATTAACAGCAGCCAAAATGCATACATAAACTGCCTTGCCAAATGGATTTTGTTAAGGACTGTGACATGTTGTACTCTGACTTACAGAAGGAATTTGACACGGTTGTGCACGAAAAGCTCAAAGCTGTGAGAATCCAGGGTAAATCTTAGATATATTTAATGAATTGGAGAAGGGTAGGAAAAACAAGAGTGACTTACTAAAAGTAGTCATGTTGGGGATCAGTGTTAGGAGCCTTCCAGTTTCTAATTTTGATCAATGACTCAAACTTAGAAACCCAATGCAAATTGATTAAATTTGCAGATGATGGCAACTAAGAAGAACTGTAGAATCAGAGAAGACAGCTCAAATACTACAGTTGGGCAACATATGTAAATAGGCAGAATGATGACAGAAGAAACCGAATACAAAAAGTGTAGATTTTCACATGTAGGATAGCAAAATGGGTAACACACCAACTCTATGAATGGATTTGAAATAGATAAGAATAGAGGTGAAAAAACGTAGGAGTTTTAATAGTCTGAACGCCAACATGCTTAATCAATGCAGAGCAGCAATCAATAAAGAAGTAGTTGTGATCAGTGCTCTACTGAGACTAGACCTCGAGTACTGTGCCCATTTCTGGCCACAGAAAGATAAAGGAAACATTGAAGCCCTGGATGTAGTGCAAGAGGGCCGTTTCTCAGTCTTAGAGGTCTGTTATGAGGAATGAATGGAGAAAGTTGGGCTCATCAGACTTGAAATGTGATGTCCTAGGGGTGATCTTTTAGAGGTATACAATATTATAAATACTATTAAAAATGTAAAGTTCCAAAAGTACTTTAAATTCAATAATGAGAGAAAATAAAGGGTCACAGTTTTAAACTAGCAAAAAGGCAAATTTAGGATCAACAGGAAGTTTATCTTCACACAAACAGCAAGCCTCTCGGATAGAATACTGGAAGTGAAAACCATATAATTATTTAAAAAGCAATTGGATGCTTTATTCTGGATGGATGAATGAGTTGGGCTGAATGGTATTCCTCATTCATAATTATCTTGCAAAATCTATACTAAAGTTATATGTCAAGCACTCCTAATTTTGTGCATTACCATTCTGTGAAACAGTCATTCTGACAGGTGTATACGTTTACCGTTAGATGAAGAGTTTTGTAAGCTCCAAATCCCCGTATCTCTATATACGGCATAACAGATGCACTTAAGGAAATTTGTTTTGTTCTGACTTTCTGTGGGCTCCACCACAGGAGGCCCATTAATATTTACAACTATGCAGAAACAACATATACATGCCAGAATCCTGCTTTTTGTAATAAATTTAAAAAAAAATCTCTAACTTAAAGAAATTCTCTAACATTTCAACAACCTGATTTAATTAAATCATCACTCATTTATTTTAGGTGAATTACAGAAAAAAGTCCATCCTTCGATATATCTGATTAGTTCAAAAGAACCACACAACTGCTAAATCTGAGCTCTGATTGGCTAACCAAGAGAGCAAACTTGTGACCAATCAGATCCAAGGCTCTCATTCCGCACCAAACTGAAAACATGAGTAAATTGAAACAACTCTTAGTTCTTTGAAAATTGTAACTGAAAGCAGAGCTAAGTAAGTTGAGTTAGCTAGACATTTAAAAGTTCAATTTGAAGTCCTGGGCCCCGTCAAACTTGCGACTCACTTATGAGCAAGCCAAGTTGCAAGTGTCTGATTTTTTGGTCGACTGCAATTCAAAATTTTTATAAAATATCTATGAGAAATCAACTAGTGTGCTTGTTTTGGAAAAAAAAGCAGTTTACCTGATTCCTCTCTGACATAAGGAACTCTATTTGGGTTCCTGGCAATCCAAGTTCAATGTAGGTTTTTACCAAACGTAGATCTGCGCTGTTCCCTAAAAACAGGCAAGTGAAACATGAACATTTTTGTTTTAAATTGACAGGGGTTTTCCTTAAAGTACAAAATTCAGTTTTTTTTAAACGTATGTTTAATATTAAGCTTGCTCCAAGTGGACATTACCGCTGTAGCTTTAGGAAATCTGCAGATTTACCAGCATAATTTAAACTACATTAACAGGGCATTTTTCTTCAGTAGTAAAGAAACCATATTGCATTCTGCACCATTTAAGAAAAAGTTTGTGAAGGAAAGCAGAAGATTAGCTAAATCAAACAAATGAAGATTTTCCATTTTCTTCACTGCACATTGTTCTATCTAAACAGTCCAATATAATTGATTCTCATTATGGTTCGTAATATTCAGCACCATTTTTTGTTTGCAGTCTCAGATTAGACAAATTTCAAGGTTACTACGGCATGTTGTTCCATAGACTCCAGCTTCTCAAGAATTCTTAATGAATTCTGAACCTTGGCTATAATATCTGGAGATTACAGGTGCACCAAGATCCATTTAATTATATGACATTTATGCTCTTCCAAGTCACCAGCTCTACATTGAAATTGGCAAAGGATTTGAATGTTTCTGTTGGCCCTTTCCCAGTATGACAATGATTCTTGGTGTCATGGAAAACCTTAAAGCAGGGAAAGATTAATTTACTGAAGGAGGAAATGGTTCTTTGGAATAATTAGTCCATTAGTAAAATAGTGCTCTTATTTCAACAATTGTATGAAAGAAATGGACAACTCCTCTTCCTGAAGCAACTCAGCCCAAGCCACAAGTTACTTGGTTACTGACAATAGATTAAAAATCACAACACCAAACTGGCAAAGCATGAGGCCACTACAGAGCATGTTACACAATGAAATTTGCAGTTTTCAGCTTTTGTATAAAAGCAGATTTACAATTACCACACATCTCTAAAGCATTTAATTAAAGACCCATTATACAAAAGCTTCTCTAATGTGTTAACTATTTTAAACCAGGATGTTGCCTTTTGTCTTTTGTGCAACATGATCATTTAGATTAATTTATTCATAAAAGGTTGCAACCAAATACTCAATAATTGGGGGAGAAAAAAAATGTTAACTTTGAAATTTAAGTGTTTATGTTGACTGTGTTTAACCCATTAATATTTGTTTCCAAGGTCAATATTAACTTACATCTAAAAAATTTAGCAGAAAGCCCTTCAGCGGGCAATATTCTGTGCGAGCTGTAGTTTCCCAACAGATCCAGGGAAAATCTCCTTGGGTTGACCAGTTTTACTTTCAGCTCCTGTGCTATGATGTTATAAATACTACAGTATTTTTATCTACTTAAACATCAGGAACAATTTTATTCTTGCAATATTAATGCTGTAAGTTACTAATAACACAATTTTAAATTAAAATGAAATCCAAATATTTCAACCCCACTCACTCAGACATCCCAATTTTTCCATTCTTATTTTTCTCTCTCCTATCTGGTCACCATATTGCTGTTTTTGGGACCCTGCTGTGCACAAATTGGCCACTGTGTTTCCTACATTACAATAGTGACTACCCTCAAGTATTTAATTTGTTGTAAAGCACTTTGTGATGCCCTGAGACCTTGATAGGTGTTATATAAACTAATCAAACTCAAAGAGGTTCAAAATAAACCCCTAGTTCCGAATGATTACATCCATGCATTCGAAAAGAATCTAGGGAAGAGATAGCAGTGGCACTATTACACATAATTAATACATTGTTAGGAAAAAGGTGTAGTGCCACAGGATGGTTGAATAGCTAACATTATACCTATATTTAAGAAGGAGATAAAACATGTGCAGGAAGCTACAGACTAGCCAGGTTATCAGTAGTAGGAAAAGTAATGGAATACCTACTAAGGGAGAAAATAGAATATCTAGAAAATAAAATTACAATAATGATTAGGCAGCATGGATTTCAAAAGGGAAACAATGAATTCTTAGAAAAAGTAACAGAGAGAGTAGATCAGGGTAACGCATCAGACATAATATATCTAGACTTCCAAAATGCCTTTGATAAGGTACCACATAATAGACTAATGAATAAGGTCAGAGCATGCGGAGCCAAGGGGCAATTAGCAGAATGGATAATTAGCTGGCTGAAAGACAGAAAGCAGAGAGTAGCAATAAAGAGTAGCAATTGAAAGTGGCAGAAATTATTAAGTGCAGTTCCATAAGCTATTAGTAGTGAGATCATTGTTCACAATTTATATGAATATTTAGACTTAGAAATCAAAAACACAATTTCTAAATTTGCAGAAAACATGAAATTGAGAGGGATAGTCAACACTAAGCAGGACTGCAACAATTAATATACTTGAAGAATGGGCATATAATTGGAAAATGAACTTCAACAGGTAAATATTACATTTTGCTTAAGAAAAATTAGGTCACACATTACTTGATCGAGCAGCAAAGGGATCTGGGAATACAAATGCACGAATCAGGTCAATAAGGCCCAAAGAAAAGCAAACCAAGCACTAGGATTTATTTCTAGAGGGATAGAATTGAGAAGTAATGCTAAACTTGTATAGAACCTTGGTTAGACCATGCTTCAATTACTGAGCGCAGTGCTGGTTGCCATATTATAAAAAGATATACAGATACTGAAGAGGGTGTAAAAAAAAGACTTACAATGATTATACCAGAACTGCAAGATTATACCTATTAGGAAAGGATGAACAGGTTGGGACTCTCCTCAAGAGAGAAAGCTGAGGGATGATCTAATCAAGGTCTTTGAAATTATGAAAGGTTTTGATATGGTACACAGATAAGTGTTTCCACTTGCAGGGAAGACCAAAACTAGAGGCCATCAATATAAGATGGTCTCCAAGAAATCAAAAAGGGAGTTCATAAGAAATGTCTTTACCCAGTGTGTGATGAGAATGTGGAACTTACAAGGAATGTTTGAGGCGAATAGTGCAGATGCATTTAAGGGGAAGCTAGTTACAAGGGAGAAGGGAGTAGAGGATTATACTGATAGTTAGAAGAAGGATGGAGGGAAGCTTGAGTAGAACATAAATGCCAGCATGGACTGGTTGGGCTGAAAGATTTGTTTCCATGCTGGATATTCTATATAATTCCATACAATATAAATACAAGTTCTTTCTTTTGTACATATGCAAACAGCAGTTTTATAATGGTTGCTAAAAAGTATACAATGAGACCCAGGAATGGCACTTCTTTCTTTGCGACGGTGGCCTGGAGTTTCTGTGAAGCTGCATTGGTTTTTGTCAGGGCAATTCATCCGAAATCAGCAAATCCAACATAAAAGATCGTGGAATTTCAATTGCATTTTTGTCCAGAGATATCAAGTTTCTGTGATCTTTTGCACTAGTTTAAAACATTGAATTAATCACCATGGAAAGTTTCTGCTAATTGTGCCCATTTGCAGGCCTCCGAGGAGGCTCTTGAAACTGACTACTGTAGCCCAATATAACTAGCAAAATACTGCAAATGCTGGAAAAAGTCATTTTCAGTTATGCAATAATTGGCTTACTCACAGGTGGTGGACTAAATACTCATTAAACCCATTTTCAGCTGTGTTAATCAAACTGCACCAAGTTACCCTCTTAATTATATCAAGGAATATTTTTTAATGCAAATTTTAAAAAAAATACGCCTAAAATGCTACCCAATTGCACTGGTTCATGGCAGATTTTACATTTGATGATATGCAAATAAATTTGAGCAGAAACTTTAAAAAAAACTTGCCAAAACTTGCACAATTTTGGGTGTAATTTGCACCAGATCACTATTTGCACCCAAAGCAGGAACTCCAGGCAATGATTTGTATGCTCAGCATGGTACTACTCCAAACCATCAATTTAGGAATTTACATGCATAATCCCATATCCGAGAGTGGCAAAGGGCACTGGCACACCAGCATGCCTCCTTATTTAGTTGCACAAACACATTAAATTAAATGTTTGGGAAATTGTTATTTTCTTTCCACAGTAATATACAATATAAAGATTATCAAAAATCATAAATAATAAATGAAGTAAATCATTTTTGTTTAGCTATTAGACGACCCTTTGACATGCATACCATAATTGTCTGCATTTGCTATCTATCAAAAAGTGAGCTTGAAATATGGCAAAAGTACACCTGCATCAACATACACCTAAGAGACTACACCCAAGAGGGCAGGATTTAAACCAATGCTGAAGATTATCTGCTTTTTTGGTTAAACTGACCTTTAAGGAGGGCATTGCCTAGTACTTGGTCAAACTTTTATTTAGCACAGCCCAATAAATATACTGCTACATTAACTGAAAGTATTATGCGGAATAAATTGTTTCATGATTAGAACATGATATTATTGATATATATATATAGCAAGACCAAACTTTACTAAGTCTCTCTCACATACAGCCTGAATGCATGTAAATACATGGAAAGCAAATTCTGTGATGACAAAAGAATTCCCATAAAGTTGCAGAAACTTGAATTTAATTCAAAAAAAATTTGAATAAAGATGAGAACTACCTCAGGTAAAAAAAATTCTTATTTCCACAAATGCACTGACTGATACAAGGGCTGATACGAGTATATTAATGACCCTCAAGTCCAAGCAATTCTGCACTTTATTCTGAGACCCATTTTTACTTGTGTTAAATATTTAACATGTTACTTGTTTTCCCCACGTTTGCACAAGAAATGAGTAACTTTTTTTGTTCAAGGATAATGGGCTGAATTTTTACCAGCCCCTTGACGTCGGGGATCGTGGCAAGGGGGCCCAGAACATACCTCCGGGAGAGGCCTGCCATGGCCATTGACGCCAGGAAGGCCCTGCCCCATATTACTGGCAGCAGCAAGGCCTCGTGGTGGCCTTGCTCGGCGACCGGAACCTCATTTAAATATGGAAATAGATGTTAATTAATGAGTAAATACTTATCTCGTCACAACGTCCGCCCCGCTCTGATATTCCGGCCAGTTGCCTTCGGAACTCCGAATGGAGATCTGAGGCGGAACATTAGTGGGGAGGGGGGAAAAGTTAGGTTTTCAGGGCCGGGGTGGGGGGGGCGGGGAGCAGGAAAAACTCTTGCGATTGGTGGAGGGGATGGTGGGAAGGGGGTGAAGGTGAAAGTTAAAAAAGTTTGGGGGGGCGGCGGGGCAAGGTCGGGATCAGAACATCAGTTTCTTGGGGGGGGGGGGGGGAAAAGAGGGCAACTAATAACGTTTTTACTCCTTGGGGGACGGGTGGGAGAGGGGATTGAAATTGTCAATAAAGTTATCAATTTAATTTTTCATGTCCTGCAACTTTAAAAATGTAAATCAAACTGAAGGGCTGGACCCCCTTTAAAAATGGTGCCGGCGCTTGCGTGATGCCATTGCCGGGGGCAGAGTGCCTGCCCCCTTTACGTCATTGGGGGCGGTCAGACCACCCTGGCCATCTGTGGCGCACATCTCGTGCATGCGCCACACTGTTTTGAAAGATTGCCGCCAACACGGCGGTGAGCTGGAACAATTCAGCCCAATGTGTGCAGAATAGAATATCTAACCTTACTCTCTTAAATTTTCAAAATCAATATTTTCTCCCTTGAAAGAGAATAACTGATTACTAAATTGTCATTTTGGATTTCCTTTTGTATCATAGAGTTGCTCCAAATCAGGTTTGTACAGGCAACCATGAGTGGGTAACCCTGCATACAGGTTGATCTGGAAACGCCCAAGCTAAAAAAAAGAATTAGTATCAATGAGGTGCTGCTAAGCTTTCTGGATCAATTGTGTGATGCACGAAGGTGGTGTAATGTGGATGAATAAAACGGAATGCATACTGCAACAGGAAAACAAAACAAGTACACCATGAATGACAGCCCATTCAAAAAGATAAGTAGAAAATAATTACTTTCAAACTAAAAGTTTACAGGCAACACAAAGCTACTAATAAGACATGCTGTGCATTATAAGGATATTCCATTACATGAGAACAAGTTAGTCAATCATTGGTGAAGCTACAGTTGAAACAGTAGGCTGGATTTTAAGAACCTGCTGCCGATCTTGGCGGCGAGCTCATAAAATGGTGGCCTGCCTGCGTGGACCACATGCCGAAGAGCCGCTGCAATCTCCTGCGCGGCGGCTCATTAGCATGCCCATATCAGCCCGCTGCCATCAGCCCGCTGCCACCCCCCCCCCACCCAATCACGTGAAGGGGGCAGGCTGAGAGACGCCAGGAATAGCGTCAGCTGACAAGTCGGCAGGTGCTGGTGCCATATTTAAATGGCAGTCAACCCTGCATGCAACCTCTTGCACATTTAAACCTTTGCTGCTGGAGCTGACCAGCCAGCAGTGATGCCTGAAGAGCCCCATCTGCCAAGGAACTACCCTTGCAAGAGATGTCAGAGGTGCGAGGAAGGGTGGCCCCATAGTTCAATGATGCCTCTCTGCTCACTCTCCTCCAGGCTACAAGGGAAAGGCGGGAGGTTCTTTTCCCCAGTAATGGTAAGAAGAGGTCCTCCCGCCTGACCAAGGAAGCCAGGACAGAGATCGCAGAGGAGGTAAGCTGCCATGGAGTCATCTGCTGAAACTGGGTGCTGTGCCACAAGAGGGTGAACATGCGCTCGGCAAAGGTAAGTGGCACTTTGAAATAAAAACAAAAAATGCTGGCAACACTCAGCAGGTCTGACAGCATTGTGAGAGAGAAGCAACGTTAACGTTTCAGGTCTGTAACCTTTCATCAGAACTTGTCTTACTCGTAAATGAGCCGCCACGACCACCACCCCGCCTCTGCCACGACCCCCCGACATCTGGGGACTGGTAAAATCCAGCCCACTATCCTTGAACAAAAAAGTAACTCATTTCTTGTGCAAATGTGGGGAAAACAAGTAACGTTAAATATTTGACACAAGTAAAACAAGTAAGTGGCACTTTGTTGTACGGCTCCATTTGACCTGGGTGTCTGCACACAGAGTGGCAACATGGGTGCCACTGCCATGTCAAAGACAGGAAGGTCGGGAAAGGAATATTGATGCCACATGAGTGGCTGCAGGTGTGAAAGAACTCACTCTCATTTGCTGCTTAGAGGATGGCATCTACATGACAGGCTGAGTCCATTTGACAGACTAAGCTTTCCCCACCTTTGGTTTTACCGCCCCTGTTGTGACATGCGTCATGTTGTTGTTTGGCAATGTTCAATATCTGCATCCTTGCTTTTCTAGGCAAAGAGGGCCCACAATAGTCGGGAGGTGTCCAGGACCAGTGGAGGGGTGCCAGAGATGAGACCGCTGACAGAGGCTGAGGAGAAGCCCCTCGAGTTAGCTGGCAGCCAGGGAGGACACGCCATTTTGGACGTGGAGTTTGGGGTCCCGGGTGAACATACAGCTCTTTGACAAACATGATGATTACTCATAACATTTTATTTTTGGAGACAATGTTGTCATAATCATGACATGTGCACCACAAAAACTAAAACTGTGCTCTTCACATTATATCTTGCAGGGCGACACTCTGAGTCAACATTGGAGGCCCTGGAGACTTCCAGCACCTCTGAGGAAGAGAAGTGTCCCATGACATTCCTGCACCAGACATGCATCCTAACAGCTGTCTGAGGCTGATAAAGGCAACACCTCTGAAAGTCGAAGGACTGTGGGTGCCTAGGCCCATGCTGAGCCCCAGGCTGATTATGATTCACTGGTGTCGACAGCACAGGGCATGCTGGAGTTGCAGGGAGAGGTAAGGCAACATCTGGTGGAGATACCACAGGCCATGTGCAGCTTTGAGCGGACGATGGGGGAGTCCGTCCATGTCATGACAGCTGCCATGTCCCAGACATGTGAGCGCATGGCTTCCTCCAGCGAAAAGGTTGGTGACCCTCATGGAGAGCCAGATTCCAATGACCCACGCTGACCTGCAAACGCTTGCCTTGGCCATGAACTTGACGCAGCAGTGGCTAGGCGAGAGAGGGACCAGGGGCCTGGAGTGTGTTTCTGCTCCTGGTCTTCTCGGGAGAGCAGCGAGGTTCCTACGAGCCTTGAGAGAGAGGCGAGCCTGCATGCCACACCTGGGGTCCCCCCCTCAGGACGATTCCACTGTGGGCACCAGCTCCTCAGCCCCTCTGCCGGGGAGTCCAGCTCCAGAAGCCACAACGTCTGAGGACTGTCCTGCACAGGTGCAGGAGGCCCTCAGGCAGCCGGGGCCCTCCAGGCCTCAGGCACCCAGAGGACGACCACCCAAGTCATCCAAATCCAAAGGGGGTCCTGATCAGCAGCCTCCCTCTAGTCAAGCTGCTGGTGCAGAAGAAGTGGCACTGCGAAGGAGCATCCGCAAACGTTTCAAAAAGAAGCCGTGACACAAATGGGTTTTCATGTGTGACACGGCTGTGCATTAATTCCTTCTCACTAAATATGCTTTTCTAACATGTGTCTCCTTTTTACTGCGTGAAAGACGCATGCCAGCATGTATCGATCATGTCTCCTCCCATTACATCATTGACCTGACAGAACTGCCAATGTACGGAATAAAATCATTGCCATGCTAGTATGCATGATGTGGCACTGCACGGATGCAGTCACATGGGCAATGGCTCAGTCAGTTACTGCAAGTAATGGTGGAGACATAGATGCAGAAGACTGCAGAGCAGATGAAGGACAGTGGTGTGTGTCATGAGGAGCATATGGTGCACTTCACGGATTGTGGAAGCGCTCAGCAATAAGGTGTTGTCGTGCATCCATTGCTCGCTGCTTGCCATGTGTGTGCTGCATCGATGCTCTCTGCCTTCCCATGCATGTATGTTGCTATAAGCCCTCTGTGTCCTCATCATCTGAGGATGTCTCCTGCTCCAGTCTCTCATCAACCTGCAAGGGACTCCCCCCTCTATTGCAAAGTTGTGCAGAGCACAGCATACAGCAGCGATATGCACAAGCCTTTCTGGTGCACACTGTAGTGCCCAACACGATCTATCCAGGCAGCGGAATTGCATCTTCAGCATGCCAATGGCCTGCTCGATAGTAGCTCCTGTCGAGCCGTGGCAGGCGTTGTATCACTCTTCGGCATCACTGGGGTTTCTCACCAGCGACAGGAGCCATGTCTGCGAGGAATAGCCCTTGTCTCCAAGAATCCACCCCTGGATCTGAGCCGGTACAGTGAAGAGCAGTGGCACCTGGGACTGGCACAGGATAAAGGAATCATGGCAGCTGCCTGGAAAGCGGGCACAGACTTGCATGAAGTGCTTCCTGTGGTCACATACTAGCTGCAAGTTGAGCGAGTAAAAGCCCTTTCTATTTAGTTATGCGGCTGGTTGCCCGTCTGGAGCCTTGATGGCCACATGTGTACAGTCTATGACCCATTGCACCTATGGGAATCCCACAATGGACCCAAATCCGAGGGCCCTCTGGGCCTGACTCTCAGGGTCCGTCCTGAAACGAACATAGTCACCAGCCCTTCAGTACAAGGCATCAGTGACCTCCTGATACAGTGGTGTACTGCTGACTGTGAAACCTCACATAAGTCGCTGGTGGATCCCTGGAATGAATCGGAGGCATAGAAGTTAAGAGCCACTGTAACTTTGTGGGCCACAGGCACAGAGTGTCCACCAAAGCCCGTGGGCTGCAGGTCATCATTCAGCAGTCCACAGAGATGTGTCATCGCCTCTCTGGTCATCTACAGTCATCCACTAGCGCTCCAACATCTGCAGGTATGTCATGCGTGGTCTGTAGACCCGCTGTCTTCTGTGGCCTCCAATGCACCTTGGTGGCTGCTGTTGCTCGCGTCTGGGAGCTTCCACGTGGGCTGCGCCTGCCTTTTGCTTCGGCCTCCAGCGGATATGACTCCTCACAGTACATGGATCAATAAAGACAGAGTGGACCATCCACATCTCTATGCTGGAGGTCAACTTGGTTCCTTCAGTAGGTCAATGGCACCTATCAGGGCAAAGAGTGATGTGAATTGCTGCTTCAGCTGCATTCCAGCATCACCTATATGGCATGGCATGCCATTGCCTATCTCAGCTTTAAATAAGAGCAGGGCAGCATGACCACAGTCATATTATTGCAGTTGCCTGGACTGGCCCACAAGCGACATGACCTTAAACTGGCTACCATTTGTGGCCCCCATGCCACATAAAGGAGTCATGGACTGCCATTGTTTCCCACCTCCCCCAAACATTCACAGGCGCAAAGCGGCCCCCTTTATGGAACAAGGGTACGGGGTACTTCCCTTCAAAACTGCAGAGTTGAGACCCCCTTCACAATCCACACAGGCTCAGAGGACTGTGCCGACAGCTTTTCACGGACATGAAAATGAAAGCACGTGAGTGCCACAGTCCAGCTGAAGATCGTGAACTGATGGCCGAATTGCAGCAGCATGCATAATATACGGTAAGCAGCTCTTTAAATATTCAAATCCAGGTACCATCGCTGAGTGGCGGGGGGACCGCCACGGAGCGTCGTGCCGGGCCCTCCTGGCGTCAAGCTCTGTGGCGGTCCTCTGCTGCAACCATCTTCCGGCCCCCCAACACGGAGCCCGACGTCACTGGTTTGGTAAAATCCAGCCCAGTGTATGGAATTTTGGTACTGCTTGATCAAAAAAAAAATCACTGCATTCTCAATGGTTCCAGAAGAGCATGATTCCAGGATTTAAGGCCCGATATTATGAGAACTTTCAGACTGAATTTAATTTCATTACCAAAAAAAAATGCCTGGCATCGTACAGGTTTCTAAAGAGCTAGAAGGAATACATGAAAGAAATTATCTTTACATTAATCTTTTCACTGGCTGATATTAAGAGCACCTATTCATCCTGTTTTTCTTTCCAAATAGGTTACCAGCCATTCCTCTCTGTTTATTTCCATCTCCCTTCCCTTTGTTCTGATGCTATTAAAATATTTAGCTTTCATTTTTTTCAGTTATGAAGGTCAGTGGCCAAAATATTAGCTTATCTGTTCTTTCCTCAAGATGTTATTTAACCTGTATTCTTCATTTTTTTTATTAGAATTAGAATTAGAATATTACAGCGCAGTACAGGCCCTTCGGCCCTCGATGTTGCGCCGATCATCTGACCTACACTATTCCATTTACATCCATATGTCTATCCAATGACCACTTAAATGCCCTTAAAGTTGGCGAGTCTACTACTGTTGCAGGCAGGGCGTTCCACGCCCCTACTACTCTCTGCGTAAAGAAACTACCTCTGACATCTGTCCTATATCTTTCACCCCTCAACTTAAAGCTATGTCCCCTCGTGTTTGCCATCCTCATCCGAGGAAAAAGACTCTCACTATCCACCCTATCTAACCCTCTGATTATCTTGTATGTCTCTATTAAGTCACCTCTCCTCCTCCTTCTCTCTAACGAAAACAACCCCAAGTCCCTCAGCCTTTCCTCGTAAGACCTTCCTTCCATACCAGGCAACATCCTAGTAAATCTCCTCTGCACCCTTTCCAAAGCTTCGACATCCTTCCTATAATGCGGTGACCAGAACTGCACGCAATACTCCAGGTGCGGCCTCACCAGAGTTTTGTACAGCTGCATCATGACCCCGTGGCTCTGAAACTCGATCCCCCTACTAATAAAGGCTAACACACCATATGCCTTCTTAACAGCCCTATTAACCTGGGTAGCAACTTTCAGGGATTTATGTACCTGGATACCAAGATCTCTCTGCTCATCTACACTACCAAGAATCTTCCCATTAGCCCAGTACTCTGCATTGCTGTTACTCCTTCCAAAGTGAATCACCTCACACTTCTCCGCATTAAACTCCATTTGCCATCTCTCAGCCCAGCTCTGCAGCCTATCTATGTCCCTCTGTACCCTACAACACCCTTCGACACTATCCACAACTCCACCGACCTTCGTGTCATCCGCAAATTTACTAACCCACCCTTCTACACCCTCATCCAGGTCGTTTATAAAAATGACAAACAGCAGTGGCCCCAAAACAGAACCTTGCGGTACACCACTAGTAACTAAACTCCAGGATGAACATTTGCCATCAACCACCACCCTCTGTCTTCTTTCAGCTAGCCAATTTCTGATCTGTTTGACGTATTTAAAAATTTTTTAAACTGGTTTACATACAGCATAGTTATACATTTATTAACACAGGACTTTGAAGATAATGGATCTGTCTGCATAATTTCATGTCATTGATCTAATAGTTTTATATGCTTTTATGAGTTTTCCTGGTAATGTTGTGGGATCAAAGACATAATTGGAGTTTAAATGGATGATGCTTCGCTGATCTTTCAAGAGGATTGTTTTCTGAAGCTCTATTAGGCCTCTTCAACCTTCTCCCTAATTTGAAACATTGACGAACTCCTGCTTGCTATAAATGGATTCAAGAATTCACATGGCAGGGCATTACTAAGCTGGACGACTGTAAGTGCAAGATTTTGTCATTCAAGTAGCTAAAATTCAAACTCACCTTAGAATAGGGTGGCACAGTGGCGCAGTGGTTAGCACCGCAGCCTCACAGCTCCAGGGACCCGGGTTCGATTCCGGGTACTGCCTGTGTGGAGTTTGCAAGTTCTCCCTGTGTCTGCGTGGGTTTTCTCTGGGTGCTCCGGTTTCCTCCCACAAGCCAAAAGACTTGCAGGTTGATAGGTAAATTGGCCATTATAAATTGTCACTAGTATAGGTAGGTGGTAGGGAAATATAGGGACAGGTGGGGATGTTTGGTAGGAATATGGGATTAGTGTAGGATTAGTATAAATGGGTGGTTGATGTTCGGCACAGACTCGGTGGGCCGAAGGGCCTGTTTCAGTGCTGTATCTCTAATCTAATCTAATCTAAGGTAGTTTGCTCAGTTTATTCTTGGAGTACAGAAAAATAAGATACCCACAAATCATACACTTCAGCCAAGACCCAGTGGCACCACAATTCCCAAAGCTACACCCCTACAATAACAAAGATGCACAGTAACATATCTCTGCCCTATACACTAGGCTATCGCCACAGGATAAGACCTAGGACACAAAATTAAAGTTGAATGGAGTGGAATTCGTAAACAAACCCTCAATCATCACAGGCAACAAAAACATGAGAAGGCCAACTCACAAACTGAATGTAATGAACCCCACAAGTTAGGCAGATTTCCTTGTATGAGTGCTGGAGAGGGTACTAGATGCCATCCCCTACACACCATTTGGTCTAGTTCTGAAATGCAACCACTCTGGGCACTGATCTTGGACAGCATAAAGGCCATGACGAGCATTAAAAGCTCCACATACCCACTTTCCTACCCATAGGGATTCGAGTAACACTTAAGATAGCAGAGCAGTGAAACTCAATGCTGTTAGTGATAAGATGCATCTCTCATGATGCATCAAGTTTGTCCCTCACAGCTCATCAGATATGGCACCTTGTGAAAATATTTCATAATCACCCACCCCGCATGCCAATAACAGTGACTATGATTTCTATCCTGGCATACAATCACCTATGAAGGAAACATTACTTACCATAGTAACTCCTGTTTCTCTGGAGGATCTTCCACACAGGCGCACTGTGGGTTTTGATTTACGCCTGCACAACTGATCAGAAGATTGAAAAATCAATGCAAGATACCTCTGCACAAGACAGGTACCCCTCCTCAAATAACTCCCTCCCCCTTTGTGAAGCACTGACAAAAGGACCAGTAAAATAAATAAGTATTTGGTAAAACTTAAGGGAATGTGTGCAAGTCAATGCTGAGCTATTTGGCAGAAACAAGAGTTACTGATGGTTTCAGTGGAAGAATATTTTTCCTAAAAACGAGTGACCGAACAATCACAAACACCTATACTCTACTGGAAGTTATTTTCCATTCAAAAATCAAAACATGGAAATATGACAGGACATCAGGAAGAATACAGACATCAATGGAGCATCCAGTGCACTGAACACTAATTTACATTGCATTATTAAGAATTCTGGAGGAAGGGCAAAGGAAGACTTGCATTGTATAAATCTGAAATATCTAACCTATTGAATTGTTGAGAGGCAACATCAAGAATGATGGGATGTCACTTTTACATTCCAATGTCCCTACACTCTATGCATGCGGAATGCTAAAAAGAAAAATGGAATTCTAGGTTTTATCAATAGAGACATAGAATATAAAAGTCAAGACATAATAATGAGCCTACACAAAATCTTAAAACCTCAGAGTACTGTGCGTGATATTCACAGATTATTCGAAGTATATTGAGGCTTTAAATAGAGTACAATGCAGATTCACTATGCTGCTGGTATAATATAAAAAGGACCTGTAAAATGGAGGCTTTCTTCGTTAGAACAGATTCTGGGGCAATATGATATATGCATTTAAAATTATGAAAGGATGGGACAGGGAAACAGACTGTCCACTAGTTGTGGGATCTAGAATGAGGGGTCATAGATACAAGATCACAGCAACAGAAACTTCTTTAGAGTGTTGCAAGGTTGTGGAATTCACTTCTAGGGTTAGCAGCTGTGACAGATACTATGCCAACAGTCAAGGTCAGATTGGTTAGGTGGATGACGGAAAAGGGGTTGAAGAGGTATGAAAACACATTGGGTAAATGTGATTAGGACTATTTGTGTGCATTTAAATACCCACATGGACTGGTTGGCTGTCTACGTATTCTATGTATTTCTAAAATTCAGAAAATGTGCATCTCCTGCATAATTCTTTGCCTAAACTCAGTAATTAGTCAGGGATTGGTAACCTTTTTCTGTTGATTTAAATGCACTCCTGTGCAGTGGATGACAATATATTTCTGGGAATGATATACCTTTGATACAACAATATTTGCCTCTTCAGCATCCATGGGACTCAGCATACCAGAGGCGGAGGACAGATTGAGTGCCAGTGGAGAGACAGAGCTGGGTGTTGTCTCTGTACATGTGGAAACTGAACCCATTTATTTGGGTGATGCTGAGAAAGGACAGTGTATAGATATGGAAGGGGAGTTGGCTGAGCAAAGATGCTTGGGTGACTCCCGAGGTGACAGTGAACAGTGGGAATGAAGTCAATGCTAAGATACTTTCACTAGAATTGGATCATGAAACCAAGCAAGAGCAGTTCCATAGAACTGAATAACTGAGTCGAGACATTGGTGGGGGGGGGGGGGGAGCAAGGGAAGAGGATAATGTGCTCAACCAAGTAGAAGGAGGTGCTAAGAGGGATAATTGTACCACAGGCAGGGAACATCTTTTCGAGATTTTAGTTAGGGCCATTTCAATTCTTTGGGAGGGGAAAAAGGTTGACTGAAGGGATTCAAATATTGAGTTAGTTTAGTTTAGTTTAGAGATACAGCACTGAAACAGGCCCTTCGGCCCACCGAGTCTGTGCCGACCATCAACCACCCATTTATACTAATCCTACACTAATCCCATATTCCTACCACATCCCCACCTGTCCCTATATTTCCCTACCACCTACCGATACTAGGGGCAATTTATAATGGCCAATTTACCTATCAACCTGCAAGTCTTTGGCATGTGGGAGGAAACTGGAGCACCCGGAGAAAACCCACGCAGACACAGGGAGAACTTGCAAACTCCACACAGGCAGTACCCAGAATTGAACCCGGGTCGCTGGAGCTGTGAGGCTGCGGTGCTAACCACTGCGCCACTGTGCCGCCCCCAGTTGTGGGAGTCATGGACACGGATTTGGGAGGAGATACTCTTAGAGGTGAAGGTAGAAGAGGTGGGGAAAGGGGTTTTAAGGAGGGAGTTGGTAGCATGGAAAAGGAGCTGGGGATGATATTTGACCTCCTGGATGATGCTCGAACAGTAGAGATACACGTGCTAGTAAACAGTTATTAGTATTACACTGACAAGCACATAAACAGATACAACTCAAGTCATTTTCCTGTTGGTTTACGGAGCAAAGACAGCAAGAACGAATCACCCCAAGTGAGCAACTTATGTTATTTGGTAAGTTTAATGAAAATCGTCTCCCAAATTTGTCCATGCAAATAGATTTGAGGGTCATTGGTTCAAAATAAGCTAAAATCTCGAACATCGTTTTCTACTGGAAAGAACTTACATCTGGAAATGAATCGTACTTGGAGATTAAAGAACCAAGATTTTGTAACCTATGAATTATTGAAAGAATGAACTGGTCCAATTGAATACTTTAATTGAAAAAGAACAAAAGAAATGCAACATACTGATCAGAGTAGGGTCTGTTAATCTATAAATGATAAGAAGGGCATGTGACAACAGGAAGATTATATTAATGAAGGATATCAGCCACCTAATCTAAATTGCGAGTGCTCATGGCTTGAAGTCTAAATTGGTGAATGTAACGAATGACAAATTCTGATCCAATATGCTATGGAAGCCAGAGAGGCAGCTCACATGTGGATTTAGTCATCTTAAATGAACCAGCAAGTCATGGCACCTTGATGATATCAACCACAGCATTGTTAAATTCAACATAATCTAGGATTCAATGCTGTTGAGGACTAATCGCCAGGTAAATACTTTAAAAAGTCAGTTTTCAAGGGAATAGCTCAAACAACTCGACTATGGCAGAAGTATTGTTTGATAACATTTCAATTGAGAAATTAAATACCTTTAAAGATACACTGCTGAGTACACAGAATAAATACATAGCTAGAATTAGGAAGTGCAAACTAAACAAACATGATCATAAATAAAAAAAAGACCAACAAGAAAGCCCCAAGTGAAAGCAAAGAACAAAAATTCTATGAACACTGCAAACACTAAATAGATCGAATAGTTAAGGTAAATTATGGTAAAGTAATACTGAGGAACATAAAAATAGATTTACTCAATGATTACCTCCTTGAAATATTGATTCACTAAGTGAGGTTTATTTTATCTGAGATAATCTAAGTACACTCAGCAACTTCAACAATGAGATGGCTGCCCTGGAATGGCTCAAAGGCTCAGAACAAATAAATTCCTAAGCATGGAGAGTACTAATCCACAACAGGGGGACCAGATGAAAGGTCATCAACCTGAAAGGTATACTCTGTTCCTCTCTCTGCTTAATCTGCTGACTATTTCCAGCATTTCCTGTTTTTATTTCAGACTTTCAGCAACAACATTACTTTTGTTAATGCCAGAATGCTAACTGTTATGCTAAGGGAGACCATGAGTAGGTAGTCCTGCTGAATATAGGCACTTAATTCAAGAAAGGCCAACATATCAATGCAGTATTGACAGAGTGCTGTATTATCAGACGTGCCATCTTTCAAGTGAGACGTTAACCAGCAGCATTATCTGCAGACTTAGATGAAGACAAAAGATCTATTTTGAAGATCAGGGTGTTCTCCTAGTATCCTTAACTAATACCACCAGAAGAAAATGATCTGGTCATTAATAATTTGCCATTTATTGATCTTGCTCTGCACAGATTTACTGCCATCTTTGTCTACATAACAATGACAGTACTTCAATTGATAATAATTGGTTATAAGGCACTGGGAGAAATCCCAAGGACAGGATAAGGCACTATATAAATGATAATTCTTTCCTCTTACACATTAATAACTGAAATTAATAAAATAATCAAGAACAAACTTGAGAATGGCTTTTCTAATAATAACCCTTGTAGCCAACATGGCTTCAGAAGAAGGTGCGACCTGACTAAATTCTTTGACTTTATTTTCAGGAAGTGACAACATGGGTGAACAACAGAAAGCCTAACATGATGAACCCAACATTCCAGAAAGCCTTCAACAAAATTTCAAAGGGCATAAAGAGCAGAATTTCAGGAAAACCTGAAAACTAATAAGAAACAGACTGAAGGAAAGGAAATAGAGGATACTTGTTAGAGGAGTAACGTTGAGGGCGGATGGAGAAACCAAAAAGAATGTCTCAAAGGTCAATGCTCAGGCTGGTGCTGTTTAAATTCACCTTGACTTGGACCTAAAATTCAATTCAATTGGATCAATTTTTCAGATAGTATTAAATTAAGGGTGGGGAGGGGTGGTGGTAGGGGTGGGAGAGAGAGTAAGTGTAGTGTTTTATGAGGCACAAAATCAGTGGCAAAATCTAAATGGGCAGAACCCAAGCGAAATTTAATACTCATAAGCATAAGGTACAGCATATGCGAAGAAAAACATTACATAACATGCATACTCTGTAAATGGCATCAAACTTGCTGCAGGTGAAGTTGAAGGAAACCTGAAGGTAGATTTAGACTTGGCACTTCACACTGAAGCAGCAATCAACTAAGCAAATAGAATTCTGAAAATATAGCTAACAGTACAGCATGGAATGTGGGAGAATTGCATGTTGCTTCTTGACTGTGTGCTAGTCAGACCATACTTTGAATACAATGGCAATTTTGGTCACAGCACATTTTAATGTGGAGGTGCTGCGGAGAAGACACGAGGTTGATTTCTAGCATCGGAGAATTGAGTTACAAGGAAAGACTGGAGAATTTGGATTCTTTAACCTTAAAAAGAGGCAAGAGGGTACCTTATGGATCGGTATAAAATATTAAACAGTGCATGATCATTATTAGCTGATTGACTGGGATCTAAAGACACTTAGATTTTGTCTACTGGTTGCAGCATTAGTTTCACAGCTAAATCAATTATTCGCAAAAGACAAATGAGAATGCTGATATTGATTTTGTAATAAACTTGTGTTGCCAACTTATTCAAATTATTCTATCCACGAACTTGCATTTATATAGCACTTTTAACACAGCAAAACAGCCCAAGGTACTTCATGAAGTGTTACCAATCAAAATCTGACACCGAGCCACAGGAGGAGGTATCAGGACAGATGACCAAAAGCTTGGTCAAAGAGAGAGGTTTTAAGCAGCATTATAAAGAGCAGAGAGAGGTACAGAGGTAGAGTGGTTTAGGGAGGACATTCCAGAACTTAGGGCCAAGGTAGCTTGAAAAAAGAGCTGTCAAGTTGGAGCAATGAAAATTGGAGATGCGCAAGATGCAGAGATCCCAAAGGCTTGTAGGGCTAGAGAAGGTTACCGAGATAGGAAGAGAAATGCTGAGGAGGGATGTGAAAACAACGATAAGAATTTTAAAATTGACATATTGCCAGACAAGGGCCAATGTCGGCCAACAGGCACAGGCGTTACGAGTGAACAGGACTTGGTGCGAGTTAAGCTACGTGCAGCTGAGTTTTGAATGAGCACAAGTTTATGTAGGGTGGAAGATGGGAGGCCAGTCAGAATTGCATTGGAATAGTGAAATCTAAAACAAACAAAGGCACGGATGAGGGTTTCAACAATAGATGAACTGAGATAGGGGCAAAGTTGGACGATATTACGGAGGTGGAAATAGGCAGTTTTAGTGATGACGCAGATGTGTGGTCCCAAGTTCACTCGAGGTCAAATGCGGCACCAAGATTGAAAACAGTCTGCTTCAGCCTCAGGTAGTTTCCAGGAAGTCAACATCTAGGGAATGGAGTTTGTAGTGGGGATCAAAGACAATGACTTTAGTGTTCCTAATATTTAGTTGGATGAGATTTCTGCTTGTCCAGGACTGGATGTGGGACAAGCAATGCGACAATTCAGACAGCGGAGGGTTCGCAAGAGGTAGTGGTGAGGTAGAGTCATAACGACACAAAAGGAAGCCATTTGTCCCATCAAGTCCATGCCAACTCTCTGCAGAGCAATCCAATCAGTTCCAATCCCCAGTTCTATCCCTGTAGCTCTGTAAGTTCATTTTCCTCAAGTGCCCATCCAATTTCCTTTTGAAATTATTCATCGTCTCCACTTCTACCATCCTCATAGGCAGCGAGTTCCAGGGTATCCTCAGCGTACAAGTGGCAAATGACACTGTGCTTTCGGATGATGTCGCTGAGGAGCAGCATGTAGATGAGAAATGGGGGTGGGGGGGAGTGAAGGATATTTCCTTGGGGAGCACCAGTAGCAACAGTGTGGCAATGGGAAGAGAAGCCATTGCAGGTGATTCTCTGTCTATGACTGGATAAATAAGAATGAAGCCAGGCAAGTGCAGTCCCACCAGTTGGACGATGGTGGACAGGCAAATTTGAAGGGGAGGGGGGGCAGTACCTGAAGACGGGGAGCTGTTATCAATATCAGCTAACATGGAGACCAAGAGAGGAAGTAGGGTGGTCAACAGTTTGATGGGAATAGTATCAGGGGAGCAGGAGGTGGGTCTCATGGACCAGGTGAGGTTGGAGAGATCAATATGGGAGATGGGATAGAATCTAGAGAAAAGAATGAGTTCAGGGCTCACAGCATGAACATTAGGGGAAGTATGGTCCAGTGATCTAGGGGAAGGGAGGGAATTGCCAGTGGAAGCTGAACAGATGGTCTCAATCTTGTGCCAAATAAATCCACAAGATCCTCGTGCTTACTATTAGATTTGAGAATGAAGGGGACATAGGAGGGTGGTTTAAGACGGTGCATGATGGAAAAAAGAAGCCAGGGCAACAGCAACAGGACAGCTTGCTTTAGGGCACCAAATATTGCCAACTTCTCCCGAGTCCTTCGACTTTTCCTTAACAACTCACTGGCATAAAAAGTGGACAGTAGCTACTCCTATAAATCACCCTATGATTTCCAATTCTACAGACTGCCAACCAGGATTCAATGTCGAAATTATGCACTTCTCAACCTGTTCACAAGTGGTTAGGGAAAACATGCCTCAAATCATACTTTGAACAAATACAAACCATGCACTATGTAGTTGATTAATGCCCTTTAATGTAACTAGCAGGTGCTCTATGTCCTTTGCATGCTGCTGATGACAATGCTTCAAGATGTTGTAGTTATATGCAAGACTGCATATGCTAAATAAGAACATCTTGTTGAAAAGGTAAATTCAGACTACAGCTTCAAAGCAACTCTTGACAGCAGAACAGAAGACTGTAGGTTCCAAACTGGTGGAAGTTTAATATCAGGAACATCTCCTTCACAGGCAAAAGCTGATAAAGACTTGAAAAAGACTTATGCATAGGGTGGTGAAAGAAAAGAAACTTTGGAATCACTTGTGGGACAGTTGGATGTAGTGGTCAGTCTGTTGGTCTTTCTAAATGGATAAGCTCAGGTGGGTCAAGATGGTCTGAAAAAGTCTCTTATTTTTTTGCTCTTGTAATGAGCAAAGTGCATATTCTTACCTTTTATTCATGGAAAATTTAAGTTATTCAGTTAGCTAGCAAATTTCTGAATTATGAAATTAATTTTAATGAAAAGAGTAATAGGACCCTAATTCTGAGACAGAAGTGGCCGCTGCCAGATCTCCACCAAGGTGGCCATTACTCAATACTCCGAGGAGAGATGACGTCCAAACAAATTTCATTATGATCATGGAGATTCTAAATGATTAGGCATACCATTGCAACATTTGGTTCTGGAGCACCTACTATTCTGGAGTTGGAAGGAACGCTCCATCAAAAAGAATATAGATTATAATGATAGGTAAATATGCTGTGAATCATTATGTTCTCAGCAAAAGACTGCAGCCGGCTGCTTCAATGGAGCTGTCTGTGCAAGATCCGCCAGCAGTGGTAAGGAAGATTTTTTAGCAGGGTCCAAGGCTAGTAAAACCACAGATAGAGCCCCAAGATAAGCTGGTGACAAAATCAAGCTCATCTGATTTGAGTTTGTTAGCCGACTTATCTCCCTAAGCGAAGATTTGTCCTCTCCCAAAACCCATTGATTGGAACTGTGTGGGAAAGGCAGGAGAATTACATAGAATTGCATTGAATATACAGCACAGAAAAAGGCCATTCAGCCCAACCAGTTAATGCCAATGCTTAAGCTCCACTCAAGCCTCCTCCCATCCTTCTTTATCTAATTATCAGCATAACCTTCTATTTCTTTCTTCCTAATATGCTTACCCAACTTCCACTTAAATGCATTTATACTGTTCATCTCAACTACTCCCTGTGGTAGTGAGTTCCACATTCTCACCACTCGGAGTAAAGCTGTTTCTTCTGAATTCCCTATTTGATTTCTTGATGGCATCTTATATTGATGGGGGAGAAAGAATCAAACTCCAAGAGTGAGTTTACCACCAGGATTGGATGCTTGAGCAGTTAAGCACGTCATTTACGTACATATGAATTAGGAGCAGGAGGAGGCCACTCGGCCCCTCGAGCCTGCTCCGTCATTCAATAAGTTCATGGCTGAACTGATTTCTCCACATTACCACCTACCACTGTTTCCAACAGTACACATGAATAAATGATGGACAGTTCAAAAGCACCAAGTCTCAAGAAAGCCTGAAATATCCTAGCTTCTCTAGGTACCTGTGATCAAATCTGAGCTTATGGTTGGCAGATTTGACTGTGCCAGCCAGCACTCGGGACTGACACATTGTCCCATAGTCCACTGGTTCTAACCTGGAGCAAAGTTCACTGCTGGTAAGTGGGATTCAATATTACCTACAGGTGCTCACAGCTGATGCTTATGATCATTATTCTCAAAACAGAAGACGACTGCTGCAGATTTGGTCCAAAGACCCAGTTGATGTTCCTTGATTTTGAAGGCGTAGTGAAGGGGCTCAACTGACTTGATTATATTCTGCAAGAGAATCTGAACAGCAAATACCATGTCAGAATATGCTGGGGCTTAAAAGCTACTGACGACACCCAGGGTCATGGCTGGCATACAAGATAGTTTGCCCTGAAATATTTCTAATAAGATGGAAAAAGATGAACATCTCCAGACAACTGCCAATTTTATTTTAGGGAACGGATATTCTAGAAGTAATTAAGACTGTGCACACATAAGTCTGCATAAAGGAAACTGCGTGTTCATATCAACGAGAGGTTAACCATATAGGCCCCAATATTAATTCGGAAGCAGGAGCAGTTTAGCAGCTGGGAAACCCAGAAGAATGCTTTTATTTTTGCATTTTTGCAATCTGTTTCCTGGCTGCAGCCAGCCAGATTAAGAGGTTGGCTGGCTGTTGGGCGGGTAGGCCTTTGGCACTAGGTCACAGCCAGGGAGCAGAAAGGAGGGAGAGATCGAGATCCAGCGGTTTATTGTGTAAAGGGAGAAATCAGGGGGGTCATCATGGAAGAGCAGGGAAGGAGGGAAGATCACTGAAGGAGCCTTTGGAGGATATGGGAGGGGTGGTGCAAGATGAAACTGGATCGTGGGGTGGGATGGTCTGATCGCTGTGGCTGTCAACAGCTTTGCATGGGGAAGGGCAGGGTAGGGAGAAGGAGCACTCCTGCTCCTCCTGGTCTACAAGCAGTGCTGGAAAAGCACTTATGTGTGCCATGCTACAGTCCTCGCCTCGCGTTAGCTGCCAGAGGCCCAGGAACTCCTCTGGCCAGCATTAAAGCTGAAAGAGATATAAATTCTGAGGCATGCGGCCTGATTAAAATATTGAAATGAGCAACCAGCCTCTAAGAGCAGGTTGGCTGCCTGTTCCCATTAAAACAAGGAGTGGGCAGATTCAAGCCAGCTTGGTTTGGGTGTAAGATTTTTTACACTATTACTTCCCACCCGACTCAAGCCTAGATGTTTTTTGGGGTTAAAATTCCCCCCATAGTGTACGGTCAACTGAATATACTATGCTTCTCTTCATCACTGATGTAAAAACATTGGCATAATGTCTCAAAAAAAATACAGCTTCAATAAGTATCTGAAGTGAGCTTAGCCTTCAAAACAGTACATCATATATCGAAAACTGTAATTAAATGCCCCATATCACAATGATCCTTGTCTAAGGACCTAATGTCAGGTAAAGGTTCGGCACTAGGTTACCGAGTAACTTTCATCTATTTCAGTTGAAGAAAATGTGGTTGGGTCAATTTCCTGCAATTCCCTAAATAATACTATTATGAAAGCAGCATTATCACAAAGACTGCAGCAGTTCAAAAAGGCGACTATCGCTATTTCAGAGAACCTAGGGATTGTCAATAAATGCCAGCTATGTCCAACATTTGGAGAATATTAAAAAAAATGCAGTCATAGTGAAAGCATGCAGAAATTCAACTGACTGCTTATTTACCTATGCAATAATCTGAGTCATTTGTGGCCTGCTACCACAAGCCAACCTAGTGCTTCTTGTATAAATAGTGTCAGTCAGGTATTCCTGCAGCTATGCAAAGGACACACTGCACATTGTACACTATGAAAAGATGAATTACATATCTAGTAAATCTTCATATTATTTGCATCCTGCACATTCTGTAGATATGTAATTCATCTTAACGAGCTTTGGGAATCCATTTACTGAGCAGTTACATGAAAACATTATGACAATACTTCAAGATTTTCAATGCAGCAGGTCATCTCCTATTCTTGCATGTGGAATTCCATCAACTTGTTTTGATGTGAAGCTATACTGAAATTAACCATTTATTTCCCAAACCCCCACCAAAATAACTGCTACAGCTCAGCAGAACCTGCGCATTTGGATGCTGGAGGTTACAATATGTGCAGAATGTGGGTAGAAATCTATTTTTTCATTTTATGTTCTGTATATGCTATAGGGTTATGCCAAAATAATACAAAATTAGGAAGAGGGACACTTCTTATTAGGAACCATAACTCTCGTTGCCAGGACCGATCTGTCAAAGGCATTATTGTGGGCTGCAATTAAAGCTATATAGCAGCATTAAGTAAACATGTGATGACTGTTCAATTTTGCAGCCTTGCATGTATGTGCTATCTCTAGGACCTGACTGAGAGGTGCTTGGTTCACGGAATGGCTGGACTCACTCTCAATCTGCTCCTGAACTTCCTCTCCAGGATGGAGGGCTATTTATGTGTTTATTCAAATTTTGACTTAACTGAATAAATGATGGAACAATTTCTTGATGCAAAAAGCAAACTGGGAAGTGGCCAGTTTCTATTCAAAATTAACACTAACACCTTAAATTATAGAATCACACAGCACAGGAGCCGCCATTCAGCCCATGATGTCCGTACCAGCTCTCTGAAAGAGCTACCAATTAGTCCCACTTCCCTTCCCTTACCCCCTTTTTAAATAGTGACACAATTCCCTTTTGAAAGTTACTAATGAATCTGCTTCCACCACATTTTTGGGTAATGCACTTCAGATCATAACTTCACGCTGAGTTTAAAAAAATCATCCCCTCCCTGGCTATTTTGCCAATTTAAAAAAAATTGCGTCCTCTGGTTACCAACCTGCCTGCCAGTGGAAAGAATTTCTCCCTTTCCAGGCTAACAAAATGTTGTACACCTCTACTAAGGAGAACAATCT
This sequence comes from Heterodontus francisci, assembly GCF_036365525.1. Classification (NCBI taxonomy): domain Eukaryota; kingdom Metazoa; phylum Chordata; class Chondrichthyes; order Heterodontiformes; family Heterodontidae; genus Heterodontus; species Heterodontus francisci. Next base: position 11,193,343 of record NC_090373.1, read on the forward strand.
TCTCCAGTCTCACCAGATAACTGCATCCGCAGTATTTTGCTTTTATATTATTGTGTTGGAACTGAAACTCCTTGTTCTAACACAAAAATCCAGTTGGTAATGGATTGATCTGGAGCCAATCTTTACACACTTTTATATTTTAATTAGAGAGTTACACATTACAAGCCTACACCTCCTAACCCCCAACATCCAGTTTTAGTCTGTGTCTGCTTATAGGGGGCTTAAGTGAATGCCCAGTTAATAGCCAATGTCTGCATACAAGTAAATACAATTACTATACAATTAACATATTCCTTCTCCCTCTCTAAATAAGAGTAATTATGAAAAAAAATTTCAAAACAAATGAAATCAAAAACCTGCATTTTCTGCAAAAAGCATTACACTGTGAGACACCCCTCCTCTAGGACCCAACAATTTCTTTGTACAAGTATTTTTTTCTCTAAAACAAATCATACAGTGGATGACTTGCATTCACCCATTTAATTTTAGAGATTTCCTTTCTCTTCAGCATTTATTTCAAGACAGTAAAGTCGATCTGTAACCCTTTCTTATTCACACTTTTTGTAGAGATTAGCCTGCAGTAAACAATTACCTACATAACATTCAGTGGATATACGATCCTCAGTATACCCATTGTACAGAATCTCACTTAAAATGTTTGACATACAGAATCTCACATCCACTGCCTCCAAAAGAGCCAGTGTTTCCATGGCCAAAATACTTTTAACAACCCTCATCATCATCTTAGCTCTTCAAGATAAAGGGCTATTTTCCATTTTCACCCATAAGAACTATAAAGCCAGCTGCACTAGAATACTAGAACAGGAAGATTAACACGTTGAAGCATCTCTAAAATGACGAGTTTCACGTTCTTTGGGTCACCTAAGGTTGGGAACTTATGTATGCATTTCTCCAGATTTAATATCTTTTAATGTTTTATTTGCCCTTAAAATATTCTCTGATTGATCATAGTACTTAACTCCAATACATCATAACTAGCATTTGTTCCATTCTAAGTGCATAACCAGTTTAACTGACCAATCAAGCTTCACAACTGCTCTGTTTGTTGTTCAGATATATCATCTTTTTGTGATGATGTAACTCGATGAATTGGGATGGGAGCATCACTCTGAAATAGGATTGCTGATTTAAAGTTATTCCAGACCTTGTCTGCTTAATACCTAAACCAATATATTTAAAAGCCCCACAAGCCTGACTCCCAATTTTAAATTTTACCCTAATCTTAATAATACATTTCTGAAATTCCACAGTACCACTCCATAAGAAATCATCATGCATCATGTAGATGCCTGAAAGATTTCCTTTGATAATAAAACGTTGCGGGGTCCTCTTTTAGTTGAACAGAACCTATTTTCAGCAAAACAGATCTCACTGAAAAATACCACACACCGGAAGCATCATTCAGGCCTTAGACACACTTGTTTTAATTGTCATTGGTTTCCCTCTGCCTCTGCTGCAGTTTCAGTAACACTTCTCTCTGAAAAATATTGTCATACAGAAATGTGGCTTTTACGATGACTGATTTACAATTAAAGGCTGGCTCGGGTCTGCAAATGAAATCCGACCCGAGCCTGACAGAACCACATCCGACCCAAGCCCGACCCCTTTCATTTTCTTGCATGCCTGACCCGACCCAACCACCAGAATACTCAGTTAACCTAGCTTCCGTTATTCACATTTTAAGCTTGTGCAGATAAGCAACAAAAACTGTAACTGATCTTGAAAGGTTGTTTCAAAAGTACATTAAGATTGGAACCACGTACCGGAGGTGGTGATAGAGTGTGTCTGACCCGACCTGAGCCCGAATGTCAGACCCAGAAGAGCGACCTGACCCAACCCGAACCCGACACATGTTGTCGGGTCCCGTCGGGTTCGGGTCGGGTAGCCATGCTCTATTTACAATCCCATGAATATGTGGCCAAAAGAGCTAAAAAAGATTTAAGATTGCTTTGCGTGGGAGAGTCTACTCTAACAACTGTATTACCCAGCTACACGTCAAAACCCTTTGCAACTAGCCTCGCTTTAGCCTTGTAAGTCCCATCCGCAGGACCTCTTCAGTACAAATCCACCTATGTGACAAAGCTGTTTGCCCCTTATCTGGTATCTCAGAATAAATTCCAAACTTTCTCCAACTATCTAATTCTCTTTGTTTTGCCTCTCATCAGTTTATCCTCACATTTATTGACAGTCACAAAAACTTCACAATCATGAGGATGTCTGTTCTGAGATGGTTCTGTAACCTTTATATCATTGTGCAATCTACTTAAGCTACAGCCTCTACTCACATTTGTATGTCTGTCAGGACTACCACTGCAAGATCTCCCTCTTGCACTATTGGAGGGTCTTTCTCCAGTACATGATTGTTTTGATTCAAGAGTCACTTCAAAACCCACCGTCAGCACATGCACTGCACTTTGTTACTCTTTCACCCCATCCTGCCAGTCCATGGACCTCGCTTCTTGGCCATCATCCTAACAGTCAAACAATGTTTAAATTCGCTAGCAGCTTTTCTTGCATGTTCCACAAATTTTGCATCCTTCTATTCACTAGACCCCTCTGGAACATATGACACCAGAGACCCACTCTGGGCATTGGCCTTTGAATGCGGTAGCTCTGTCCTGTGTGTCATGATCACTCATATTAGCACTATCCAGCCCTTAGAATCACAGAAAGTTTAAGGCACAGAAAGAGGCCACTTGGCCCATCGCGTGAGTGCCGGCCGAAAAACGATCCATCTATTCTAATCCTACCTTCTAGCATTTGGTCTGTAGCTGTGCAGATTAAGGTACTTGAGGTGCATATCCAGATTCTTTCGAATGAGATGAGGGTTTCTGCCTCAGCCACCCTTTCAAATAGTGAGTTCCAGACCCCCATCTCCCCTCTAATTTTTCTACCAATCACTTTAAATCTATGCCCCCTAGTCACTGACCTCTCTGCTAAGGCCCCTATCCAGGCCCCTCAAAGTTTTGTATATTTCAATCAGATCTCCCCTCAGCCTTTTCTGTCCCAAGGAGAACAATCCCAGCCTATCCAATCTTTCCTTATAGCAGTATTTTTCCAGTCCTGGCAACATCCTCATCGATCTCCTCTGTACCCTCTCTACTGCACTTACATCCTTTCTATAATGAGGTGACCTGAACTGCACACAGTTGATCTTGACCCTTGGTTTACTGTATTGTGTTCCTCAGGACCTTCATTACAAAACACATGAGCACTTGAGGTACAAGGCAAAGGCCTGCTCAGGTCAGGAAAAAAAACCCCGACCCGAACCCAACAGAACCACATCGGACCTGAGCCCCACCCGGTCCAAGTCCCTCCATTTTTTCCCACGCCCGACCCGACTACTGGAATGTTCACTTTACCTACCTTCCGATTCTGAATCTGCAGGAAGCTGCAGCATGAGCATGATGACATCACAGAGATGCTCACTGCGCAGACTCAGAGTTTCCCTCCTTGACGTGCTGGACTTCCAGCTCAGGTAGGCTTTTCAACTTTTGACACTTACTAAACTCAACTTCCCAGCAGAGTGAAAGGTAATAATTACTGTGTGCGTCTGACCCGAACCCGGCCCGACCTGAACCGAGCCCGACCCGGAAGAGTGACCCGACCTGAACCCAACACATGTCGCCGGGTCCCGTCGGGTAGCAGGCCTTTAGTACAAGGTGCCTTGTTTACTTGCATCAGCTGCTCAGAGTCTGGAATTCTGGAATTCATTCCGATTAATTGTGGGGAATGAACCTTAACAGTTTGATTGCCATGTCTGATAAGCATTGTCTTCCCATCATGCCCTAATATCTTACCAGAGCCTTTCCATTCCCTATGACCCTCTCTTCTATAGTATACCAAATCTCCTGAATTAAATTCTGTCACAGATGGTCTTCTATGATGCCTCTGTGCTCTCACATTTTCTCTGAGAACTCAGCCTTGATGAAAGCCCGTCTCCTTGCAGGTAAAGCATTCAAATGTGCAGAAATAAATGGAAATAAGTGTAGCACCTTTCAGAGCAGGAGGACTATTGCACAGCACAGAAAGCAATTTGGTATTTCACCAATGGACTAATTGATCGGGACTATACCCTCTAACCATCTGAAATGAATTTTTTGCATGAACTGCCCATACCATACCAGAGTGGCTGCCAACTTGCTGTGTGGTTGATCAGCTAAAACTTTATGTAGCATTTCATCAATCACCACATGATTTCTTTCAGAGTCCATTGCTAAAAGGACTTTCAGCTATGGTATTCATGACCATGATGTTCATGTTTTCACATGTCTCTCAACTCGCCACTGGCAATTTCTCCTCCATTATCAGTAAGAAACTTCGCTGGTGTTCTGACTCCGGTCCCTGTCCATTTCTCCGTGATTTTGTCTGTAATAACCCTCTTTATCTTTAAGCAGGCCTTTAGGCCAACATCTCTGACCAGAATAATTAGTTTGGATTCATCATTACCTTCATTATCTTCCGCAGAATTCTCTGCATTATTTGTCACCGAGGACCCCGCTTCTATACTTTGGACAGTTCATCGCGTAATGATACTTCGAGGCACACCTACAACTGAAGCATCTATGAACTATTTCTTGGGCATTCCTGGGATTCAGTCACCTATTACTGCTGTTCCAATTCTGTCTTCTGCTGCTGTAGCCATATTGGTCCTTTAATCTGCATTCTGCCTGTCTTTAATACTTCCATCGTATTGACACAAAGGCTGAAGGAAATGACCATTTCCCCAGGAAATCTTTCAAGGCAGCAAGTATCTGAGCCAACAGGATCTCCGGCTCCGAGAACTAAACATCAGTTTGAACCAGGAGCCTGTCCATATGAGACCTTCACAGAATCACAGAATAATACAGTGCAGAAGAGGCCCTTTGGCCCATCAAGTCTGCACCGATGCATTAAAGAAACCTGACCTGTCTACCTAATCCCATTTGCCAGCACTTGGCCCATAGCCTTGAATGTTATGACGTGCCAAGTGCTCATCCAGGTACATTTTAAAGGACGTGAAGCAACCCGCCTCTACCACTCTCCCAGGCAGGGCATTCCAGAACGTCACCACCCTCTGGGTAAAGAAGTTCTTCCTCAAATCCCCCTTAAACCTCCTGCCCCTCACCTTAAACTTGTGTCCCCTCGTAACTGACCCTTCAACTAAGGGGAACAGCTGCTCCCTATCCACCCTGTCCATGCCCCTCATAATCTTGTACACCTCGATCAGGTCACCCCTCAGTCTTCTCTGCTCCAGCAAAAACAACCCAAGCCTATCCAACCTCTCTTCATAGCTTAAATGTTCCATCCCAGGCAACATCCTGTTGAATCGCCTTTGCACCCCCTCCAGTACAATCACATCCTTCTTATAATGTGGCGACCAGAACTGCACACAGTACTCCAGCTGTGGCCTTACCAAAGTTCTATACAACTCCAACATGACCTCCCTGCTTTTGTAATCTATGTCTCGATTGATAAAGACAAGTGTCCCATATGCCTTTTTCACCACCCTATTAACCTGCCCTTCTGCCTTCAGAGATCTATGGACAAACACGCCAAGATCCCTTTGTTCCTCAGAACTTCCCAGTGTCAGGCCATTCATTGAATACCTCTGTGTCACATTACTCCTTCCAAAGTGTATCACCTCACACTTTTCAGGGTTAAATTCCATCTGCCACTTTTCTGCCCATTTGACCATCCTGTCTATATCTTCCTGTAACCCAAGACACCCAACCTCACTGTTAACCACTCAGCCAATCTTTATGTCATCCGCGAACTTACTGATCCTACCCCCCACATAGTCATCTATGTCGTTTATATAAATGACAAACAATAGGGGACCCAGCACAGATCCCCGAGTACGCCACTGGATACTGGCTTCCAGTCACTAAAACAGCCGTCTGTCATCACTCTCTGTCTCCTACAGCTAAGCCAATTTTGAACCTTAGCACAATGCAGCAATTCAAACCCTGGTACTGATCCAGGAATTCCTAAATTGAATTTCGTCAACCTTTTATGCAATTTGTTAAAGTCCATGATATATATTCCTTCATGAAATGACCATCTGTTCTACAAAACCTATTAAAGTCTGACCATGACTCATAAGCATTTAACAGTCTTTTTCGGTAAATTTCATCCAACAACCCTAATAGAAGGTCCAAACCATCACTATGCAACTGATGGGCATCAAGCTCACAAAATACTTTACTTCTCATTTCACCTCTTGTAGGAAGTGATAACACTAAAGCCATACCTTGTTTCCTCTTTGGTAGCGACGTAACCAGTGCCCACAAATCCATTTCATTCTTCCACTGGTCATATGGTTCAGTCTCCGAGAGCATCGGAGGGTAATCATACCCCAACAATTTACACTTGCTTTCTGCTATTTTTCACTGGCTACTAGGACTGTAGTTTTCTATCTGGAATTTGTTTTTCTTAGCTTCCAAATATTCACCTTTAGGCAACCATCCTCTGCTCCATTTCTGTTCCAGAAAGTCAGTTGGTAAAGGATAGAACCAGAGCATCTTTATACACTTTTATATTTTAATTACAGAGTTACACATTACAAGCATACACCTCCTAACTCCCATCAAACATAGTTTTTGTCTGTGCATATTTATATGGGGCTCAACTGAATGCCCAGTTAATGCCCACCAGCTACATACAATTAAACACAATTAATATAAAATTAACACCCTTCACCACGACCACTCTAATAAATCTCCTCTGTACCCTCTCATTTTTAATGCGTGGTGCCCAGAATTGGACACAATGCTCTAGCTGATGTCTAACCAGTGATTTATAAAGATTGAGCATAACTTCCTTACTTTTCTATTCTCTGCCTCAATTTATAAAGCAAAGTATCCTGTTTGCATTATCAAATTCTCTAGTTCAAGAACTATTAATACACTAACTTGTAAAGAACAAAAATCAAGTGCTCAACTGGAACCAGTTAGCCTAACAAGCAAAATTTCCAGAATAAAGACAGAAAACACTGAAAATATTCAGCAGGTCTGGCAGCATCTGTGGAGAGAGAAACAGAGTTAACGTTTCAGGTCAGTGACCTGTCTATTTCAGATTTCCATCATTCACAGTATTTTGCTCTTATATCAAGCACAATGGCCAATTAGCTTACACATGGCAGCACACAAACAGATTATCTAATAATCCAAATAAAAAGGGATTTTGAAAACAGATAGCTGCAACATGCACCCAAATGGAACTACATTTTAAACCAATATCAAACATGGTAGAAACATTATAGAATTGGGGCACTACTGCATAATCTTTTTCATTTTGTGTTGTAAACTTTGAGTGAATTCCCTGTGCATCTATCACTGAGTACAGAAACCCTGTTCTAACATGAGCAGCCTTTCAATAACCATACCTGTAATCGAGTGTCTCCAGATTCAGATGCAATACTTAATCCCCAATAGTGAGAAAACCTCCCTACTTAGAGGCACAGTGATCTTGCTTCTGCTGAATGCTATATCTGAAAATCATAAATTTCAGGACTGACAATGTTATAAACTTTCCACTACCTATTTGTAAACTTGAACTACACATGATAAACAGAAGAATTATGTTCAAAAACTTACTTCCAGGAGAGAATGCAAAACCTACAAGCTGACATGGTCTCTGTTTTGAGAGGTAATGGTTCTCCAATGACGCCCACAACTCTTGATTACTCACGATTAAAATATCCGCCGACATGTAGACCCGAACCATCTTCTGGTGCTTTTTTCACTTGAGGGTGAATGGTGAGATGTTGCAGCATCTATCCCCTCATCCTCGTTCCCCTGCACCCCACATTGATATGATAGGTACACACATATCAGCTTACTTTGTACTTCAGAGCCAGTCAACTGTACTGAATTTCAACTAATTGATGTGATTATTAAACATTTCTCCTGAGACCACTTGCAGGTAAGAACTATATCCCAATACCAACGCATTTGTTACCTCAGGCAGCTGAAGACGACTGTCTCAGGTCTATCAACAAAATGGGGCCGGGGGAGAGCAGAACTTAGTCAAATGCAATCCTCTAAGTATGCTGGTATCAACCACAAGGTAACTCATTGCTTAGAATGCACTCAAGTAGAAAATGCATCTGCAATAAATTCAGGATATTTTCAAGAGCTGGGGACATCCAGAGATACACCAGTGCACTTCTCCAGTAGTACAGCATCTCTCTGTAACAACCATGTGAGCTGCAGCATTGAACTTCAGTCAATCCTTACTGGTTGGCGAAATACACAGCTCCATGGATTCAGCTGAAATAGTCACATAGAAAGTCAGGTACTGGGAACAAAAATGGCTGCTGCGATCCAACCTAAAATCTTAAATTATCCTCTGCTGGAATGCAATATCCTTCCTATAAAGGGAATAGTACTCATCATAAATGGGTAATTTTCAGGTTGTCAAACTGTAACCAGTGAAGTGCCACAGGGATCAGTGCTGCAGCCTCAACTATTAACAATCTATATTAATGACTTGGATGAAGGGACCGACTGTATCGTAGTCAAATTTGCTGATCATACAAAGATAAGTGGGAAAGAACTTTGTGAGTAGGACACAAAGAGTCGGCAAAGGCATATAGATAGGTTAAGTGAGTGGGCAAAAATTTGGCAGATGGAGCATAATGTAGGAAAATGTGAGGTTATCCACTTTGGAAGAACAGAAAAGCAAATTATTACTAACATGGAGAAGGACTACAGAATGCTGCAGTGCAGGGGGATCTGGGTGTCCTCATACATGGTGTGAAAGAAGATAGCATGCAGAGACAACAAGTAAATAGGAAGGCAAATGGAATGTTGGCCTTTATTTACCGAGTATAAAGGTAGGGAAGCCTTGGTATAACTTTGGTATAGCATTGGTGAGACCATATCTAGAGTACTGCATACAGTTTTGGTCTCCTTATTAAAGGAGCGATATACTTGTATTGGATGCAGTTCAGAGAAGGTTCATTAAGCTGATTCCTGGGATAAAGGGGCTGTCTTTGAGGAAAGCATGGCATTATGTTATTACTGCTATCACAGAGACATGGTTGAGGGAGGGGCAGGACTGGCAGCTCAATATTTCAGGGTATAGAATCTTTAGGCGTGACAGGGGAGGGTGTAAAAGAGGAGGTGGCATTGCACTGTTGATCAAGGAGTCAATTACTACAGTAAGGAGGGATGATATCTTAGAAGGTTCCTCAAATGAGGCCATATGGGTAGAACTTAAAAACAAAAAGGGGGCAATCACTTGGGTGGGACTGTACTACAGACCTCCAAACAGTCAGGGAGAGATAGAGGAGCAGATATGTAGGCAAATCTCAGAGAGGTGTAAAAATAACAGGGTAATAATAGTTTCAACTTCCCCAATATCAACTGGGATAGTCTTAGTGCAAAAGGCTTAAAGGGGGCGGAATTCTTAAAATGCATACAGGAGAGCTTTTTGAGTCAGTACGTAGAAAGTCCTACAAAAGGGGCAGTACTGGACCTAATCCTAGGGAATTAAACCGGACAAGTGGTAGAAGTGTCAATGGGGGAGCATTTCAGGGATAGTGAACACAACTCTGTAAGATTTAAAGTAGTTATGCAAAAGGACAAAGATGGACCGGAAATAAAAGTACTGAATTGGGGGAAGACTGATTTTAAGATGATAAAACAGGATCTGGCTGAAGTGGACTGGGAGCAGCTACATGTAGGAAAGTCTACATCAGATCAGTGGGAGTCAAAGAGGAAAATAGTAAGAGTTCAGAGCCAACATGTACCCGTAAAGATGAAGGGTAGGAACAACAAGTCCAGGGAACCTTGGATGTCAAGGGATAAAGAGGATTGGATCAGGAAAAAAAAGGAGGCTTATGGCTGATTCAGAGTGCTGAAAATAGTGGAGGCACTATAGGAGTATAGAAATTGTAGGGAGGCACTTAAAAAAGTAATTAGGAGAGCAAAGAGGGCGCATGAAAAAACACTGGTGGGCAAGATAAAGGAAAATCCCAAGGCATTTTATAAATATATTAAGAGCAAGAGGATAACCAGGGAAAGAGTAAGGCCCATTCGGGATCAAAGTGGCAATCTGTGTGTGAAACTGGGGAACATAGGTGAGGTTTGAAATGATTACTTTTCATCTGTGTTCACTATGGAGAAGGACAATGTAGGTGTAGAGATCAGGGAGGGGGATTGTGATATACCTGAACATATTAGCATTGAAAGGGAGGAAGTGTTAGCTGTTTTAGAGGGCTTAAAAGTGGATAAATCCCCAGGCCCAGATGAGATGTATCCCAGGCTGTAATGTGAGGCAAGGGAGGAGATTGTAGGGGCTCTGACACAAATTTTCAGATCCTCTCTGGCCACAGGAGAGATACCAGAGGATTGGACGACAGTGAATGTGGTACCACTGTTCAAGAAGGGTAGCAGGGATAAACCAGTTAATTACAGGCCAGTGAGTCCAGATTCAGTGGTTGGGAAGCTATTGGAAAAAATTCTGAGGGGTAGGATTAATCTCCACTTGGAGAGGCAGGGATTATTCAGGGATAGCCAGCATGGCTTTGTCGGGGGAGATCGTGTCTAACTAACTTGATTGAACTTTTCGAGGAGGTGACTAGATATGTAGATGAGGGTAAGCAGTTGATGTAGTCTACATGGATGTCAGTAAAGCTTTTGATAAGGTCCCGCATGAGAGATTAGTTAAGAAGGTAAGGGCCCATGGGGTCCAGGGCAATTTGAATCCAAAATTGGCTTAGTGGCAGGAGGCAGAGGGTAATGGTTGAGGGTTGTTTTTGCGAGTGGAAGTCTGTGACCAGTGGTGTACCACAGGGATCGGTGCTGGGTCCCTTGCTGTTTGTACTGTTTATTAATGATTTAGACGTGACTACAGGAGGTATGATCAGTAAGTTCGCGGATGACACGAAAATTGGTGGTTTCGTAAATAGTGAGGAGGAAAGCCTTAGATTACAGGATGATATAGATGGGCTGGTAAGATGGGCAGATGTGGCAAATGGAATTTAATCCTGAGAAGTGTGAGGTGATGAATTTTGGGAGGACGAAGAAGGCAAGGGAATATACAATGGATGGTAGGACCCCAGGAAGTACAGTGGGTCAGAGGGACCTTGGTGTACTTGTCCATAGATCACTGAAGGCAGCAGCAAAGGTAGATAGGCATATAGAAGGCATATGGGATACTTGCCTTTATTAGCCAAGGCATAGAATAGAAGAGGAGGGAGGTTATGATGGAGCTGTATAAAATACTAGTTAGGCCACAGCTGGAGTACTGTGTACAGTTCTGGGCACCACACTATAGGAAAGATGTGATTGCACAGGAGAGGGTGCAGAGGAGATTCACCAGGATGTTGCTTGGGCTGGAGCATTTCAGCTATGAAGAGAGACTGAAATGCTAGGGTTGTTTTCCTTAGAGCAGGGAAGGCTGAGGGGAGATATGATTGAGGTATACAAAATTATGAGGGGCATTGATAGGTTAGATAGGAAGAAACTTTTTCCCTTAGCTGGGGGGGGGGTCAATAACCAGGGGGCATAGATTTAAGGTAAGGGGCAGGAGGTTTAGAGGGGATTTGAGGAAAGATTTTTTCACCCAGAGGGTGGTTGGAATCTGGAACGCACTGCGTGAAGAGGTGGTAGAGGCAGGAACCCTCACAACATTTAAGAAGTATTTAGATGAGCACTTGAAACGCCATAGCCTACAAGGCTATGGGCCAAGTGCTGGAAAATGGGATTAGATCGGTGCTTGATGGCCGGCACAGACACGATGGGCCGAAGGGCCTGTTTTTATGCTGTAAAACTCTATGGAAGGTTGAGCAGGCTGGGCGTATACGCATTGGAGTTTAGAAGAATGACAGGTGATCGAACTGAAATATATGATTCTGAGAGGGTTTAACAGGATAGATGCCGAGAGGGTGTTTGCCCTTGTGGGGGAATCTAGAAGTGGTCGGCAAAGTTTCAGAATAAGGGGTCACCCATTTAAGATGGAGATGAGGCAGAAATTCCTCTTAGAGAGTCGTGAATCCCGAGAATTCCCTTTGCCAGAGAGCTGTGGAAGCTGAGTCACTGAATATATTCATGGCTGAGTTCGGCAGATTCTTGAAGGGGAGTCAAGGCTTATGAGGAACAAATAAGAAAGTGGAGTTGAGGCCACGATCAGATCAGCCATGATCTTACTGAATGACGGAGCAGGCTCAAACGGCCCTATTTTTAATGTTAAACATAGAAACATAGAAAATAGTAGCAGGAGTAGGTCATTATGATCACGGCTGATCATCCAACTCAGTAGCCTGCTCCCGCTTTCGCCCCATATCTTTTGATCCCTTTAAACCCAAGAGTGATATCTAACTCCTTCTTGAAAACATACAATGTTTTGGTCTCAACTGCTTTCTGTGGTAGCGAATTCCACAGGTTCACCACTCTCTGGGTGAAGAAATTTCTCATCTCAGTCCTGAAAGATTTACCCCATATCCTTAGACTATGACACCTAGTTCTGGACTCCCCCACCATCGGGAACATCCTTCCTGCATCTACCCTGTCAAGTCCTGCTAGAATTTTATAGGTTTCTAGGAAATCCCCCCTCACTCTTCTGAACTCCAGCGAATATAATCCTAACCGACTCAATCTCGCCTCATACGTCAGTCCCGCCATCCCAGGAATCAGTCTGGTAAACCTTTGCTGTACTCCCTCTATATGTTCTTAAATTATTATATGAGATAAAAATCAACTGTGTTTTATCAGGTAAGAATAAACATGAAATACAAAAGGTCAGAATAAATCTCAGTTCTGATGAAAAGTCAGGGACCTAAAATGTTAACTGTTAGTCTCTCTGCAGATGCTGCCTGGGCTGCTGAGTGCTTCCAGCATTTTCTGTTTTTGTTTCAGAATAAATCTGAGGATAGGTGAACATCTTTCAGAAACATGATGCAAGTATGTACCTAAGCATATCAAAATGCTTTAATGATAAACTTAACAATTAATGGGAGATTAGTGTTAGAGAACTTCCAAGCCTGTTTGTGAAGAGGACACTGAGACTAGGATGCTAAGGTAGAAACTGTTATTGCTTGCCACAGAGCTTACTCCTCCACTCCTAACGACACAGAGCCAGTGCTGGCTGGCTCTTCTTTATATATACACATTTGAGTACAATTAACTAATCAACGCCCAACACCTGTTCACCCTATTATCTTCAACAACCAGGTATTTAACATCCATTCACAGAATTTCAGACCCTAACAATTAGCAAAATATAAAGAAAATTTAAAAAGCTCATGAGAAGGTTACCACAGGACTGAGTGCAAGGCTATACAAAAGCAGATCGAGAGACTAGCTGTGCCATGAGAAAGTAGAAAGAAACAGAGATGATGCTGCAAAACAGAATGCCAACAAATTCTTCCCATACTACAGCAAGAGGCTTCTCACGGAGCAAGTGAGAACATAAGAACCCCATAATAGATTTGAACATAGATGAACAGCAGATAGTGAACATGCTAAATTACCATGTCTTGGAGGCACTTAACTATGGAGAACATACTATCCAACAAGAAACACATGCTGTGGAAGCTACAGGACTCTGGTGTTGGTGAAGCAGATTAAAGAAGGGCTGAAGGTGCTGAAAATAACTATATTCCCTGGGATAAAAGAATTATACTCAAGGGCTTTGCAAATCACTGTCACATTTTGAGGGAATTGTACAATGGGGAAAATTCTGTCAGACCTGATAGTTAAATGCAGTGCCCATATTTGAAAAGGGATGACAAACAAATCTCCAACTAGTGACCCATTAGGCTGCCCTCAATCATCTTAAAATTAATGGAACTCAATAATTAGAAGTGAGACAAAATGGAAGAGCAACTCTATGAAAATAACCTAACAAACAACAGTTTTAAATGTTTGTAATCTATCTAGAGTCTCTGCCTCAATAACAAAATTCTGCAACATTCATGACATGCATTTGCTTTTGGATAGTTTTACTGTTCTTATCTGTGCTGCTAAAAATTGAATTTAGCAGTGATTTAGCATGTTCATGAATCTCTGGACATTTGGGGCTCTTTAGGACTTTAAATTTGATCCCCAAAAATCCCCTTGCTGTTTCAATATTGGAAGAATTTTTTGGAATTCTATTTTGAATTTCTTTCATTTTTTTTTTAATAACTGGCATCCGCTTCCTCTCTCAACCTGCTTCAATACGATCTTGTACTTGGCCCAACAATCTCAGGAGGAAAAGATCTTCTTTGACCAATGTCAGACGTTTTGAAAAGGTGACATACCAAATTGAAGAGGGGAAGGTGTATGCATAATATGTCTTAACTCTAACAAGCCTACTGATAAAGTACTTCATTAGAATCTGCTTTGCAAACTGTCAGTGGGTGTCAAGGGCAAGACATGGCTGTGAATGGATAACTGAATCAAGAAGCAGAAGGTAGTCATAAGAATTAAGGAGCAATGAGTACATGCCCTGGGATTTATGCTGGTATTTATCTTGTTCCTGGAATATGTAAACCTTCAATTGCAGTCTCCATGCAATGCAGCAGAATCTGCAGAGGCCGCCAAGCTAGTGGTCTGTTGATTCACAAAGTTTGTATACAGGCTAAACAGTTTTATTTTTCCTCATTCATTCATGGGATGTGGGCTAGGCCAGCTTTTGTTGCCTATCCCTAATTCCCCTTGGAGTGATGGTAGTGAGCTGCCTTCTTGAACCGCTGCAGTCCATGTGGTGTAGGTATAATACACAGTACTGTTAGGAGGCGAGTTCCAGGATTTTGACCCAGCTACAGTGAAGGAATGGCAACATAGTTCCAAGTCAGGATGGTGTGTGGCTTAAAAGGGAACTTGCAGGTGTTAATGTTCCCATGCATCTGCTGCCCTTGTTCCTCTAGGTGATAGAAGTTGTGGATTTGGGACGTGCTGTCAAAGGAGTCTTGGCGAGTTACTGCAGTGCATTGTGTAGATGGTACACACTGTTGTCACTGTGCGCCGGTGAGGAGGAAGTGAATGTTTAAGGTGGTGAATGGAGTTTCAATCAAGCAGACTGAGCTGCTTGAGTGTTGCTGGAGTTGCAATCATCCAGCCAAGTGGAGACTATTCCATCACATTCCTGACTTGTGCCTTGTAGATAGTGCAAAGGTTCTGGAAAGTCAGGAGGTGAAATACTCACCAAAGAATTCCCAAACTCTGACCTCCTCTTGTAGTCACAGTATTTATATGGCTAGTCCTAAGTTTCTGGTCAATGGTGAGCCCCAGGATATTGATGGTCTGGGATTCAATGATGATAATGCCATTGA
This sequence comes from Heterodontus francisci, assembly GCF_036365525.1. Classification (NCBI taxonomy): domain Eukaryota; kingdom Metazoa; phylum Chordata; class Chondrichthyes; order Heterodontiformes; family Heterodontidae; genus Heterodontus; species Heterodontus francisci. The sequence continues at coordinate 11,208,608 of NC_090373.1, forward strand.
ATGTCAAGGCGGAGATGGTTAGGTTCTCGCTTGTTAGAGATGTCACTGCCTGGCACTTGTGTGGCACAAATGTTATTTGCCACTTATCAGCCCAAGCCTGATCATTGTTCAAGACTTGCTGAATGCGGGCACTGACTGCTTCATTATCTGAGGAATTGCGAATGGAACTAACACTGTACAATTATCAGCGAATATCCCACTTATGATTTTAAGATGGAGGGAAAGTCATTCATGGAAGTAGCTGAAGATGATTAGGCCTAGGACAATACCCTGAGGAACTCCTGCAGCAATGTCCTGGGACTGAGATGACTGGCCTCCAACAAGCACAACCATCTTCCTTTTTGCTAGGTATGACTCCAGACAGTCGAGAATTTACTCCCTGAATCCTTTTGACTTCAATTTTGCTCAAGCTCCTTGATGCTGCACTTGGTCAAATGTTGCTTTGATGTCAAGGGCAGCCACTCTCACCTCACCTCTGGAATTCAGCTCTTTGGTTCATTGAGTGCCCCTGCTGGAACTGAAATTGAGCATTCGGTGAGCAAGTTATTGGTGAGTAAGTGCCGCTTGTTAGCACTGTCAATGATACCTTGCATTACTTTGCTGATGTCAGGAAAACCCTATATGCCGAATGGGAAATATTAATTTCATCGGTTGGAAGCTTACATTAGACTTTTAATGGAAAAATCGTACAAGTTAACTTTTAAAAAACTAGCAGCCAAGATGGCCACTGCAAATTACACTTGAAACACCAGGAGATTGAACTGGAGACGTAAAGTCTAACAAAGCACAGTGGCGCAGTGGTTAGCACCGCAGCCTCACAGCTCCAGCGACCCGGGTTCAATTATGGGTACTGCCTGAGCGGAGTTTGCAAGTTCTCCCTGTGAACCACGTGCGTTTTCGCCGGGTGCTCCGGTTTCCTCCCACAGCCAAAGACTTGCAGGTTGATAGGTAAACTGGCCATTATAAATTGCCCCTCGTATAGGTAGGTGGGGATGTGGTAGGAATATGGGATTAGTGTAGGGTTATTATAAATGGGTGGTTGATGGTCGGCACAGACTCGGTGGGGCGAAGGGCCTGTTTCAGTGCTGTATCTCTAAATAAAATAAAGTGAAAGCCTAGCCAGAACAATGGCTTGCTCTAAGTGACAGCACAGCTGTCAAGGCCATTCCCACCCATTGACTTTGAAAGAGGCAACCAAGTGTGGATGGACACCCTGGGGCATGTAGCACCTTAAATTGCATTAGAAGATTCCAGAAAAAAACCTCATTAAAAACAAAAGGGGTTTGATAGAACCATATGACTGCTTGCTCAGCTCTGAAGAAACTGAGAGCTTTGTCACACAGACAGAAAACAGGCAGTAACTGAAAAGACAGAAATGAATCAAGGGGCTCTCTCTCCCCAGAAAATATCAAGTGAAGACTTGGCTGCGAGCAGGAACACCCCCCAAGCCTATAGACCACTACAGCCAGCAACCAGGGGAAGAGAATCAACCAACCATTCTGCCTTCAGCAGCCCTGAGCAAAGCAAGCCAATTACCGTGCATGTGCCTCAGCAAGGACTTAAAAGACTACAACTTCAACCAAGGACTATTGGACTTACAGACTGTATTTAAATTCCATTTATTTTGGACTTGAATCCAACCACCAAATCTGTTTCCCTCTGTAATCTATTTGCGTGTTTGTGACTCTTGTATGAATGTGTAGCGTATTTTTAGTATTTTAAATCGGGTTAGCGTGTTAAGTGTAACAAAGTTTCCTCTTTCTTGTTTAAACTCAAGAAATCTTGTCTGATTAGTTCTTTTGCAATTACTTTAGAGGTACACGGTCAAACAATCACAGAGGTGGTAAGCACAACCACTATTTGAAAAAAGGAATACACCCTGTTGTGGTCAAACGAGAAGAAGGGCGAAAAGGGGCCCCGAGACCCCCTCCTCACCTGGCCATAACACTGATGATTGAGAGTAGACAGAGTAGTTGTAAGTGAAATGTAATATAACAACAACTTGCTTTTGTACAGCATCTTTAACGTTGTAAAATGTCCCTTGGCACTTAAGAGGATTATTACCAGACAGAATTTGGCACCAAGTTACATAAGGAGATATTTGGACAGGTAACCAAAAGCTTGGACAAAGAGGTAGGTTTTAAGGAGCACCTTAAAGGAGAGAGAGAGGTACAGAAGTAAAAGTTTTAGGGAGGGTATTATAGAGCATAGGGCCAAGACAGCTGAAGGCAATGAAAACTGCGATGCACTGGAGGCCATAATTGGAGGAGTGCAAAGAACATAAGAAATAGGAGCATGAGTCGGCCATTCAGCCCCTCAAGCCTGCCCCGCCATTCAACAAGATCATGGCTGATCTGTCCCAGGCCTCAACTCCTCTTTCGGGCCTGCTCCGCCTAACCCTCGACTCCCCAAGATTTCAAAGATCTCATAGGTTTGTTGGGCTGGAGGATACAGATGTACAGAGGGGCAAGACAATGGAGACAGACAAAAAATTTTAAAATCTACATATTGGTTAGCGTAGGAGAGCAATGAAGTTGGTCTCTACTGCCCATGGGAAATGACTTGATAAGATAGAGTATTAACAAGATACATCACAGAGGTTACACCAAGGAGAGAAAGAGGGCACAGATTCAGAATCTAACAGAAGCAGGTTTAGGACACGGTATTTCTTTAAGGATGAGGTCAAATCCTGGCATGAGTTGTCAGGAAGAGCAGTTACAGCCAGGACACTGGACATTTTTTTTTAAAAAACGGCTAGTTGTTGTAATGGGAAGTGAAGAGAGTTGGTATTCTGCAAGAATAAAATCAAATAGGCGACAGGGCCTTCATCCAAAATGATCTTAATCAAAGCAACATCAAAGAATATTTATCTCTCCACATATGCAGCCAGACCTGGTGATTCTTCCAAGTATTGTGTTTTATTTCAGATTTCCAGCATCTGCAATATTTTGCTCCTGTAAGATTAGCTCTGGTTTGGTTGAAACAGTGACTTGTCATAAAAAAGCATGACTACCCAGCACTTATATATTAAGCATAATGACATGGTTGTGCTGGCAGCCCTCATGTCCAGGGGTCCTGATGAACGATATGTCCAGATACAAATACAGACAGAGATACTGCATACAAAGATATGCAGCAGCTACAGATAAGTGCTCTGTGAAAATGCTAATTACTGAAGACAAGTACCCTTGCATTGATAAGTTTTCCCTACATAATTGAACCCAGGAAACATCTGCTGGCACTTCCATAAAGTAATATTGAAAAAAAAGATTTACATTTATACAGCACCTTTCACAACCTCAGGACATCCCAAAGCGCATTACAGCCAATGAAGTATAGTAATGGAGGAATATGGCATCCAATTTGCAAACAGCAAAGTCCCACAAACAACAATGCAATAATGCCCAGATAATCTATTTCAATGATGTTGATTGTATTGAAGTACACAAGTTTTCCTTCTATGGTGCACAATCAGTTCTCCCAGATAACCAATGACCATCGTGAACTTCCCCCATTTTAGCAATCAGTTTAGGACATAATGCCCATCTTAGCTGGTCTCAGTTCGGATAGCATTGGAACTGGGGTGCACCACAATTTGATTTTAAGATTCCCTTGGAAGGAAAGAGAAAAATACATCAGGATGATTTATTAACCTTGATCAGGATCCTGAAATATGTGGAAGAAATCTAAATGTGTGGATACCTAGATAAAGCATGGTCTGACTCTCAACATACAGGCTAACCTTTAGTCATGCAGGGCCCCACCTGCCAAGAATGAGGCATAGTAATTTCGCCACATGAACATTGATTTTAAACTGTTACTGGAGTGGAGAAAGAACTTGCTTTTTTAAAAAAAAGCACCAGACCCTTGACTGGAAAGACATTTGCACATTTACAGACAGTGCTTAAAAGGGACAAAAGACCATGCCCTGACACATTCAATCCACAATGGACTTTTGATTACCAGATGTTGGGGGTGGCGGAGCTCGCATTCCAGGCTGACTGCTAAGATGGCCCAATACACAAACAGGCATCGTCAGACCAGTTTAGTCACATGACTAACTGGCTGTTGGAGGTTTTTTTTTGAACTTGCCATAGAGAATTTCAACTAAGAAAGCTGTTTGCTCCTGGACTGAAAATACCTCTCGTGGCTGGCTTGCCGCTGCCTCTTCTGTCTGCTCTCATCTCTCTCATAAGCTTCGGAATCCACTGAAGACATATGAACCCCGAGAGAGAAAAGTTTCTTAGTGAACAAGGTTTAAGAAGAATACTGGGCCCCAACGAAAAGCAAGATCGACCTACAAGCAAGGATTACAGCGAGCTCGAAGCACAGTAAAAACCCCTCTTAACAGATTGCCGCAAACATCTCCACTATTTTTCTTCTGCTCTTTTCTGTCTCTATTTGCATGTGCGTATCGTGTATGCATGCTAGCATGGGGCGTGGTGTGTATCCATAGGCGTTAACCGAATTAGAGTTTAAGTTTTAATAAATTTCACTTTTCTTCTTTAAACCTGAGAAAGCCTGTTTGTGCTCATTTCTTTGCCTTGGATTCACCAAAGGGGAGCTCAAAACACAGTGTGTTTAGAAACATAAATCCTGTTACAGTAAGACCAAGTGAAGGCTGAAAGGGACCCCTAGACACCTTTCTCACTTGGTCATAACAGAAATTTGGGTGCTAGCGTCCGGGATTTTACCCACAGACAAACAAGAGAAATTGGAAGTGAGAAGACAAATTGTTCCCAATCAAAAAAAAGCAAGATTAATACAGGTTTTCTTGTAGTTGTGTGTGATTGAATACAAACCTGTCTGCAACTGAAGCGAATAGCTCTCCAAGCCAGGGTGAAGTAACTTGGGATAAGTTAAAAGCACTGTCTATGGAGGAGCTGAGAAAAATGGCTGAGCAGTGTGGGATCACTGTACATGGCAAGGCTAGGAAGGCTGAACTCCTAAGGCCAGAGGCCAACCATTTTTCCCTTGAATCTGAAGAAGCAGAAGCAGTGTTCTAAGTAGACCCAGCCAGGGTACACAGTTAGCAAAGATATGATTGGGCCAAAGGAAACTTGAAATTGAAGACAGGGAAAGAGAGAGAGAGCGAGAGAGAGAGAGTCGGGAGAGGGAGAAAGAGAGAGCCTTCCAAAAGGAACGTGAAGAAAATGAAAGGCAGGTCAGAGAGAGAGAAAGACAGGAGAAGGAACAAGAGAGAGAGGGAAGAGAGAGAAAAAGAATATTCCAGAAAGAATCGGAAGAAAGAGAGCTGAAGTGGCTTGAGTTAACTGGGGGCGGCAGAGTAACTCCAGTGAAAGCATGGCCAATCTGGAGCAGCGTAATTCAGGGCTGGGTTCGAATTGTTAAATCTAGCTCATCTAGTCCAAAAACTCTATGAGGATGATTTGGAAGCGTTTTTTGTGTCTTTTGAGAAACTGGCAAGGCAGCTAAAGTGGCCAGCTGAGACCTGGTTTCTTTTACTACAAAGCAAGCTAACTGGAAAAGCCCATGAGGTTTATTCCTTGTTGCCAGATGAGAATTCATCAAATTATGAACTGACCAAAAATGCTATCCTCGGGGAATATGAATTAGTACCCGAAGCCTATCGCCAAAAGTCTAAAACCTTCAAAAAGCAAGCCAATCAAACTTATCTGGAGTTTAAAAGAAGTAATCAGCTGTATTTTGACTAGTGGCTGAGGGCTCTTAAGATACAGCTCAGCTATGAGAATCTCAGGAAAGTAGTCCTGTTAGAGGAATTTAAAAACTTTCTCCCACTCTCAATAAAGATCCATGTAGAGGAGCAGCGGGATAAGGGAGCCCGGCAAGCAGCCATTCTGGCTGATGAGTTTGCTTTAATTTATAAGTCGGTTTCCCAGGGGAGAACCTTTCCTAATCATCCCCACAAATCCAAAAAGGACAAAGGGTGGGAAGGTGATCTCCGCCCAGGCAGTCCTGGGAGAGAAAGGAAAGCAGGAGACACAGGGGGCCCTCCTCTAGCCAAAAAGAAAGGTGCTGTGAGCAAGAGCGAGACCCGGAGACCTGTGTGCTTCCATTGTAATATAGCGAGGCATTTAAAAGCTGGCTGTTGGAAACTAAAGGGAAAACCGATGGGTTAATCAGGGCAGACCCGCTCAGTGAAGATGGGAACCTGATGGAAAGCACAGCAGAACATGCTGTGGCTTTAACTGCAGTAAGACTGCAACTCAGGAAGCTTACTACGGCCAATACAGGAAAAGCTAATAGGATTCCTGAAGGTTATTAGGGTTTTATGTCTGAAGGGAAAGTAATCCCATATCCCTCGAGTGGGGCAAGCCAGCCCATAGTGATACTCAGGGACACAGGGGCCACTAAATCCCTCTTACTGGGAAAAGGCCTGACCTTTCTCCCAGAGAGTACAGTGAACACCAAAATGGTGGTGAATGGTACTGCAGGGCAGTGCATGCCTCTACCTGTCTACTGGGTGCACCTGGAGTGCGACCTAGTTTTGGGACTGGTGACCGTAGAGATAGTCCCTAGTTTGTCTGTGGACAGGGTTGACCTGCTCCTAGGTAATGATCTGGTGGGGGTGAAGTGGTATCCCCCCCCCAGTAGTGAAACAATAATCACAGGAGGTCAGAGAGACAGGGCAGTGGCAGAAGACTGTTCCCTGCAGTTTCCCTGAATGTGTAGTGGATCAAGCCATGATCAAATCAGCTCCTCCAGACGAGACTGCATTGGCACTGCAGGCAGATGACCATGAGGTCTGCTTGTCCAAGACGTTCTTTGGAAACTTAGGAGACCCAGGGAATGAATTAAATGGATTTTCCCTAGCTGAGGCTCAGCAAGCCGACCCAGTATTGCGAGTGTTAGCACAGGCTGCCCAGTCTGAAAGTGAAGCAGAGGGAGTCCCTGATTGCTACTATTTAAAGAATGAGGTACTGATGAGGAAATGGAGTTCTCCTCACACACCTGAGAGCAAGGAGCAGACAGTCGTTCACCAGTTGGTGGTGCCACAGAGGTACTGGGGAGAAATATTAAGAAGGGCCCACTAGACTACAGTGGCTGTACATGCTGGTAATCGAAAGACCAAAGCCCGCATAAGACAGCAGACTGGCCAAAACTCCACAAAGATTTAATGGAGTACTGCAGGAGTTGAGGGTTAGGGTTGCCAGGTTGAGGGGAAATCCCAATCTACACTGAAATCTGCACCCTTAAGACCTGTACCGGTGTTAGGAGGACTCTCCAGCTGAGGGCTGGTGAACTGTAAGGGTCCCCCGCCGAAAACAAAAGGGGACAGGCAGGCACACGGCTGGCAAAAGTTTAGAAAGAGGAGGGGAAACAGTGACCAAGAAGGCAGGTTACGGGAGGAATCCTGGATGAAAATCCCAACTGTCCAGTCAGCCTACCCCGAAAAATGCGAAAGGTTAGACCCCACATCCTCCTATGTAAATGCAGACTCTAGAGGCACCCCACCAGAGTTGCTAACGGCATTTGCAGGAACGTGCAGAGACAAAGAGAGACCTCTAGAAGGCACAAAATCCGTGAGGATGATGCCTCACCTAGTCGAACTGCCACAGGAGAGTGCAGTCAAGTCTGCACACATACCTGCAGGCAGGAATGTCCCAGAGAACAAAGGGGAGATTAACAAAGAATCCTCCCCCACTTTGCATGACTCAGCAAAGCACTGAAAGAGAGTTCAGGATAGACCCACCCACTACTAACCCTCCTGAAAACAACATTACCTCAGCAGGAACCAAACCCTGGGCAAACTGAAGAAAAGCTTCCCCTAAGAACCACATGGTTACTGGGATGCCAAAAAGGGGAAATTAAAGCAGCACTGACACCCAGAAAATACAATTTTAATAAGCTTTATAAGTTATGAATGAATGGAAATGAATGAGAGAAATGCATGCTTTTTCTTTCTGTATCTGATATTTCTCTCAGACCTTTTAATGAATTGCGCCGTCTTTTTCAAATCGCATTTCATTCCCCTGGGTGTGCAGGTGTCATGCACAGCCCCACCTGCCAAGAATGAGGCATATTAATTTCACCACAAGAACATTGATTTTAAACTGTAACTGGAGTAAAGAAAGAAACTTGCTTTTTAAATAAGCACCAGACCCTTGACTGGAAAGACATTTGCATATTTACAGACAGTGCTTAAAAGGGACAAAAGACCATGCCCTGACACATTCAATCCACAATGGACTTTTGATTACCAGACGTTGAGGGTGCAGGAGCTCGCATTCCAGGTTGACTGCTAAGATGACCGAATACACAAACAGATGTGGTCAGACCAGTTTAGTCACATGACTAACTGGCTGTTGGATTTTTTTTTTTAAACTTGCCACAGAGAATTTGAACTCAGAAAGCTGTTTGCTCCTGGACTGAAAAGACCTCTCGTGGCTGGCTTGCCGCCGCCTCTCCTGTCTGCTCTCATCTCTCTCATCAGCTTTGGAATCCATTGAAGACATATGAACCCCAAGACAGAAAAGTTTCCTTCAGTGAACAAGGTTTAAGAAGAATACTGGGCTCCAACAAAGATCAACTTACAAAAGGAGCTTACAGTGAGCTCGTGTACATATCGCATATGCATGCTAGTGTGGGTGAGTCGTGTATCCGTAGGTGTCACCCGAATTAGAGTTTAAGTTTAATAAAATTTCACTTTTCTTCTTTAAACCTAAGAAAGCCTGCTTGTGCTCATTTCTTTGCCTTATAATTGGAAAGTGGTGAACAAGGATTGACCAAGGGGGAGCTCAAAACACAGTGTGTTTAAAAACATAAATTCTGTTACAGTAAGACCAGGTGAAGGCTGAAAGGGACCCCTAGACACCTTTCTCACCTGGTCGTAACACTATGAAGAATGGTCATATCAGCAAGCTACTGTCACTAACAGACCTGTAACCAAGCATAAGCTACTGTCTTCAAGTGGGGTGTAAAGAAATTATCGGAGGGAAATTTGGATTGTCATCCTATTAGTCAGAGCTATATTCAAATTTGTTTACAGGTGAAATATCAGCATTCTAACTCACTGCTCCAAGCAGCATGCATGCATCTGGCTTTCAGTTTGTTCTACTCACAACTCACCTCCAACAATCATGACATTACACCACATATTGAAGTATTTGAACTGAATATAAATTTCCAAGTCTAGATTAGTGCTACAACTTTCCAGGCTTATGAAAAGAAAAAACAATTTCAAAACATTCTGCACTTTTGTAAATTTTCAATATGGCATTTACGTCAATCAAGGACATTGATTTGTGGTTCTCAAGGAAAAGTGAGATAGATACCAGTGAAAACAACATTTTGCAATATTGAATAGTACAGGTTTATTAAGTTCAATGGTACCCTAATAATTTATTTTATTAACATACCATCCAATCCATGGACGCATACTATTAGATGAATGCCATCTTCCAACTGCTCGCTCTCCTCCAAACTGAAGTATGGGGTCGTGGAAGCCAAATCAGGAACATCACTGTACATAAAACCAGGAAACTTCAGTAGCTTCAACTCTTCTTTTGCCTGGAGGAAACTTCAATCAGAACAGATTAGTTTTATTAATTCCGGCATTTAAAGTCACTGAGCTAATTTAATTATAATGGCATGCTATTTACTGTATATACAGTCTTTCTTACTGATACTCAACTTCTACAAACTATGCATAATTTTGCTCACACATGACAAATCATTAAGAATACCTCTTATGGTACAAGTGTTTTGGGATGCTGTTCCTTGAGAAACCCAGTAGCAGAAAAGTCTTGTGATCTTTCTCAAGCACTAACTCACTGCCTGGTTTTAAGGCCAGTGCTTGAAGAAAGCCAAAAATAGCATTATCAAAGCTGGTAAATGATACAGTTTCAACTAGGTCAGAAGAGGAATGTAAGGCAGGAGGTATGTCTGTATTAGAGCTGATATTTCAAAAATGAGGAAGATGCGATCTATGATAAGTAATTTACTATTCTTCCTCAGCTTGTATATAAAGATTGAAAAAGTAAGTGTACAAAGTAGTAAGTGGAGCTCTGACAGAGTTACAACTTGAGGTCAGTTTGGTCAGCACTGGAACACCAAAACATTTATGCTCCAGAGTAATCAAATCAAGTCAATACTGCTTAGTGCACAAGTGCAAGCTAGCTGATTTTCAAATATTCTGCAAAGACACTGTATGCATATTGGCCCAAAAAGTGCCACCACAGGGGTCAAATATGTTTCAACTTAATCTGGAGCATCATACACCTTCCAAAGTGCCACAAGAAGATACACCTGACTACCACATTAGCTTGCTTTTGCTCAGTGATTGAACTGGTACTGAAATGTAAACAATAACTGTCTAGACTGATTGAATGATTTCATCCATTTACCTAACAGTTTCAAATCTCCATTTGGAGAGCGCTGCTATTAAGTGACACTCCCTACAATTATGATATGCTGACATCAAGCCAAATGAGCACACTTTTTATCGGTGCTGCATTTTGCTTAAGTTGAATTGTGTACCTTCCGTTTGAGAGAATAGATGGTTTATACTGGCAACTGCACTGGAAAATTTGCAACAGGGTGACCCTTTTGAGCTTTCCCTTCCAAATGAAGATCTTCAAGCTCACAAGGTCTCTGAACTTCTGGATGTGATGAAAAGCAACAAAAATAAAACTCAAACAAAAACAAGAAATGCTGGATTCACTCAGCAGGTCTGGCAGCATCTGTGGAAAGAGAAGCAGAGTTAACGTTCCGAAGAAGGGTCGCTGACCCGAAACGTTAACTCTGCTTCTCTTTCCACAGATGCTGCCAGACCTGCTAAGTGAATCCAGCATTTCTTGTTTTTGTTTCAGATTTCCAGCATCCGCAGTATTTTGCTTTTAAAAATAAAACCCAATTTTCCTGGCTAGACAGAAACTGCTCAAGGTGTGTTAACAACATTTTAGTTTTACCTCTCCACCACTGCTCTCGACCTCCATACTGTCTCTGTGCTGTCAGATTGCTTGTCCAATATCCAGTCTTCAATAAGCTTAAATTTCCACCAATTAAACACTAGGAACCCTGAAACCATTTCAGCCCCTGCCATAAACTCTTTATCCCACCACAATTCCATTCCCCTTTGTAGCGACTATCTCATGCTGAACCATACAGTTTCCAATTTTGGTGTCCTGTCTGACATTAAACTGGCTTTCTGACCCCATATACTCTCCATCACAAAGTGTGAATACGATGAGCTATTCAGCTCCTCCCTCTGGACTGTAACAATTCTGTGATTCTGTGACTTTTCACCTCCATAGCATTAACTGACTATGCTTCTGCCTCAGCGCATCTTCTGCAGAAACCCTCCACACCTCTAGACTTGACTTTACTGCTGGCCTCCCAACCTTCATAAACTTTAGCTTATACAGAACTCTGCTGCTCATATCCTATTCTGCGCCAAATCATGTTCATCTATGCCCCCACCCTTGCTAACATGCATTGGCTCTCCGTCCTGAACACCTCCAAGATAAAATTACAATTCTTGTAGTGAAATCCTTTCATGGTCTTGCCTTCCTCCACTCCATCTTTGCAACCTCCTCCAACCATACAATCTTTAAGTGTTGAAGATCTGTTCTTTTAGCACTGCTTGCAGGCCAGGAGGAGCAGTAATGCGGCCCCTGGGCTCATGATGAAGCCTTTGCCGCCCCTCAGCCCCGACTGTGGTCCTCTCCACCTGCTCTCGATCGTGGCATTATTGTTCACTCTCTCTCTCTCCTGACTACAGCCCTGACGTTCACTTGCCCATACCCCAAGCCCAAAAGCCTCCTTCCGCTTGTTTGTGCTCCTGCCCGCCGGCCATGCAGTCAATGTGGCGGGCTGTCGGATGACAGTTGTAGATTAGTTAAACGAAGCAGGTCTTCATGTCCCCTGGCCTTACTGGGGTTTCCCTGTGCCACCTTATCCCCGTTATTATTGGGGCCCTGATGTCTGAAGGACATCTATCTTTCAAAGAATGAAGATGACATGATTAAATTGTGGCTTGACCAATGCGCTGTACAGTAGGAATGCTTCGTTGAGTCTTGATTCCCCTTTTTATGCAACCTAACATGCCATTAGGCTTTCTGAAAACAGTCAAAAATTGGCTTGAGGGTTCTATCTATTATGACTTTCAGTTACATATAGAACTAATGGTAGATCATTTCCTCGTAATACCTGTATTTTCATGAGCTATGCGGAACATTCTTTATTCCAGTCCTACTCAGGTCTCATCCCTTTCTTCTTTTTCCAGTTCAGGGGATGATTGTATCGGTGCCATTTCTTGCTCTCACCCCAAACTGGAAAATTTCATTAACTTTGCTTCTAATTTGTCCCCTTCATGTGGCCTACCTCAGACTCTTCCCTTCCCTTCGATTTCTCTGTTTCCATTTCCGGGGATAGGTTATCAAACGTAATCCCACTGATACCCACAGCTACCTTGCCTACATTCCCTTGCACTGTGATTGACAGTGTGCTGGACTGTGTCCATTCCATTGCTTGCTCTTTTGCTTTCTCCCCTTCCCCTCCCTCCCAGAACCATGATAGGGTTCCCCTAGTCCTGACTTTCTACCCCAGAAATCTCCACATTCAGCGGATCATCCTCTGCCAGTGAAACACTACCAAACATACTCGCCCCTCTCCTTTCAGCCTTCTCAAGGGCCCGTTCCCTCTATGACACCCTGATCCACTCCTCAATCACCCCCAACACCCACTCCCCTTCCCACTGCATCTTCCATGCAAGCGCAGGAGAAGCTTTTACCTTCTCCTTTCTCATGATCCAAGACTCCAAAAACTCTTTCTGGGGAAACAGCGATTTACTTGCACTTCTTTCAATTTAGTATATTATAATCACTGCTGACAATTGGCCTCCTCTACATTGGGGAGACCAAATGCAAATTGGATGACTGCTTTGCAGAATAGCTCTGTTCAATCTGCAAGCATGACCCCGAGCCTTCGGTCACCTGTCATATTAATGTTCTGTCCAGTCCCACTCTGACCTCTCTGGCCCTGGCCTTCTACAATGTTCCAATGAAGCCCAGCAAAAGCTCAAGGAATAGCATCTCATCTTTCAATTAGGCAGAACCCATCTATTTTACATCAATAAAGACATGAGATCTTTTAGAGGGCAGAAAGGCCTCAGTTTAACATGTCTTCTGAAAGTTTTATTATTATATGCTCTAAACCAGCAGAATATAAGTTCTCTGATTTTTTTAAGAGACAGATACTTTTTTCATTAAAATAAAAAGTGATATGCCAAATCTACTTACATCTGCATTTGACCTTTCGTTGCAGCATCATCATACCAGGAGACTGGCACAGTAGAGCTGAAGACAGCACTGCTGGGTTGCTTTGTAATTGCATCAAGTTTGCTTCTCGAAGACAGTCCACTGATAGATGGGGAATCTCTAACAACTGATGAAAATGACAAACAAGTAGGAGTGCATGCACCTGGCATGCTTGCACCTTCTGTAGTATGATCTGCACTAATCAGCTCAGATCTGAGTGCATCATTTCTATCATACACAGCATCATCGTCAGCTTCGTAATAACCATTTTCTATCATTTCTTGTTCTTCATCCTCTTCTGCTTGTGCAAGAGTAACAAGGCCAATAGTCTCCTTTTGAGGACTTGAGGGACAGCTGCCACCTCCACCAGGACTAATATCAGAAAGGTCTGTACTGCTTCTAGATCCAAAGTAATTCTCCACTAATCCTTGTTTCACAATGTCAGTGCTGCTGGCAGCTGAAAGGTTTGTGTGCATTCTATCATCTGCTTCCTGCAAAGTTGGAATTTCAAAAACCTGAATTATATCTACAAGCTCTTCTGGATGCAATTCTGGGCCCACACTCTGATTAATTTCTGCCTCGCCTGAAGTATGGCAGCTTGGCTCATTAAGATGAATGACCTCAGAGTTCAGTTTAATTATATGTTTTGTGGTTGCTTTTCCTGAACTGAAATCTTCACTGGAGCCTTGAAGCTCTTTAAAATCATTAACACAAACAATATTTTGCTGTGGATTGCTGCTGTTATTTTCTTGACTAACTATACAGTTATGAAACTCCTGCTCAATGACAGAAGAATGAGGAGTTTGGTTTGAAATCCCTGAATCTTCAATGAACACAACACTTTCTTCTTGTACTACAACACTGGATTTTTTCATTTCACATTTTAGCTGATCTGGTACAGCTGATTCTCGCTTGGGTTGTTCATCACTAGTTTGTTGTGCATGTACGGCAGCAACGTTCGAGCTTTCATCAACTGGCTGTTCATCATCATCTGAAGGCAGAGAGTTTATAGAAGTTAAAGATGATTGTATTTCACTTACAGCACTTGTACTCTCTGTACAGCGGCCTTCAACCACATTCTTCAAACTTAATTCTGGTTTAAGTAGCAGCTGCATGCAGGGCTTTTCACTGAGAAGAGAAGCCTTTTCCAATACTGGCTCAGTGGCTAAGTCTGGATCCAGCTGAAATGCAAAAGAACTAGGTTCACTTTCAATGCCAGAATCTGAAATTCTTGACGATGAGCAGGTGACATAAACATCTGGCAGTTTAACAGCATCTCCACTTACAACCAAATTAAACCCCTTTGTACATACATTCGGCAATGCACTCTCAGAAGAAGCAGGGTGTAGTGCATCTTTTTCCAACAGTAAATAATCCTTTTTAGAATCAAGAGGCTGCGGTTCAGAAGATCGACAAAACCCGTGGTCATCTTTAACAGGGAGCTTGGAGGCCATAATGACTGTAACCTTTTCCCCTTCATAAGCACATTTACTTCTTGGTTTGACTTCAATATGTTTGACTCCTTGTGCTGGTGCAATTTGCCGGCTATTCAAACTATCAAATGAAAATTTAGTAGAGCTTACACACTCACTTGGAGTTCCAGGACCTGCCTGAAACAAGCCTGATGATGCAAATGTGCAGGGTTCCATTTTGTGACGATTAATGCTGTAACCAAATTCATCAAGATTTTTAGTTTTTGCAGCCTCTACATTTTTTTCCATACTTGACAGAAGAGGTATCAGCTCTTTATGCTGACATAATAGCTTAGAATTTGCCTTTTCCCCATTGTCAGGTCCTATGTTTGTGGGAACCTGCCCACCTTTTGGACAAATTGGAAGCCCACCTTCAGATTTACTGGTATCTCCCAAGTTTGAATTCTTTAAGCATTTGTAACCAACCAGTATCACGGAATCCTTAGAGTTTTGTTTCACCAATTTTTTGCTGTTCTCAGACTTAATTGTCTTCTTAAGTTTTGCCGTTTTTACTTTTGATTTGCTGTGCTCTTCGGCTTTTGTCTTGTGCTGTTTTGTCTGTGGCTTCTCGCTTTCGTTATATCTAACACTGTGGATGCTTGCTGGTTTCGCTTTAATATCAGGACTAGAAAAACCTATATTATTACATTCTTTTGAGTCAGATTTTTCCAGTTTGGCAGAAAAGGATGATCTTCTTATATTCTGAACCCCACTCCAGGGAACATCCAAATCTTTTGAAGAAACAAAATATTAGATATTCGTAAACAGAGCATTTATGAAACGATGACATCTTACGAGGAAGGGAAGCAGTATGACAAAAATATTTGAAATTACTTATGAAAGATGTGTTGAATTTAAAGTAAGGAATAACTGCAATTGGATATTTAAGACTTATTCATATCTTGCATGCATTGTGTGTGCTGTCGGAAGTAATTTAATCACAATCAGTAATTCTTCATCTGGTCTATTTACACTGCTCTGGCACAAGTTTTTTACTGTTATGGTACAAGCTTTTTACTGTCATACAGATGCCACACGGTAACTGTTTCACATATCATTTTGGTTTTTCTACATCCAGACAGTTTCTGTATCATTTCCTTTCTCTTATTCTGCATTACATGTAGTAGAGATTCATTGAAGCTCTGCTCCTGGATTCTTTATCTCAGTCTCTCATCATGACCCGTAACGCTCGGGATCAACTGATGACACATCTGGTTAAGTCAGGGTGCATCTTAGTCCTACAGGCTGGAAAGCTCCAGCTTCGATTCTCAATCTATGCTGAGTTAATTGATTTCAATTAGGAAAACAGTAGAGGCACATTCTATGTGCCTCATTAGCAAGACCACCTGTAGGATGGCCATACCATCTGTGACATTAGCAGCATATGCAATAATTTGCCTGTGGAGTGCGAGTGGTTAAATTCCCAAAATGCAAAACAACATTTATTTTTATATATTCAATATGACAATCTATAGTTATGTCAAGGAATAAAATTCAAGAATTCGGGTGACCAAAGAAAGGAGGTCCTGCTAGACCTGGTTGTCGAGAATGAGGTGGGCCAAGTGATCAAATGTCAGTAGGGGAACATCTAGGGGACAGTGATCACTGTATCATTAGGTATAGGTTGGCTATGGAAAAGGACAAGGAACAATCCACAGCAAGAATAATTAACTTGGGGAAGCAAACTTCAATGGGGTAAGAATGGATTGGCCCGGATAAATTGAAATCAAAGGTTGGCAGGCAAAATGGTAACTGAACAACGAGAAAAGAGGACACAGTTCAGGCACAGTCAAGGTATATTACCAGGGAGTGAAAAGGTAGGGCAAACAAATCCAGAGCTCCCTGAATGTCGAAAGAGATCGAGAGTAAGATGAAGCAGAAAAAGGGTGCTTATGAAAGATGTCAGGTGGATAATACAACTGAGAACCAGGTTGAATATGGAAGGTTCAGAGGGGAAGTGAAAAAGCAAATAAGAGAAGCAAAGAGAGCGTATGAAGAGACTAGGAGCTAATATAAAAAGGAATCCAAAAGTCTTCTCTGGGTATATTAATAGTAAAAAGGTGATAAAAGGAGGAGTGGGGCCGATTAGGGACCAAAATGAGTATTTATGCATGGAGGCAGGGGGCTTGGCTGAGGTATTAAATAAATACTTTGCATCTGTCTTTTCCAAGGCAAAAGACGCTGTGCAGGTCATGGTGAAACAGGAGGTAATTCTGACACTTGAAGGAATTAAAATTGATAAAGAAGAGGTATTGGACAAGCTAGCTGTAATTAAAGCGAATAAAGCATCAGGACCGGATGAGATGCATCCAAGGATACTGAGGGAAGAGAAAGTAGAAATTGTAGAGGCACTGGCCATAATTTTCCAGTCTTCCTTGGATTCAGGGGTGGTGCTAGAGGACTTCAGAATTGTCAATGTCACACCCTTGCTCAAAAAAGGGTGTAAAGATAAGCACAGCAACTACAGGCCAGCCAGTTTAACCTTGATGGTGGGAAAGCTTCTGGAAATGATAATTTGGCGCACAATTAATAGTCACTTGGGCAAATGCAGGTTAATTAGGGAAAGCCAGCATGGATTTGTTAAGGGCAAACTGTGTTTAACTAACTTGCTGCAGTTTTTTGATGAGGTAACAGAGAAGGTTCATCAGGGTAATTCTGTTGATGTGATGCACATGGTCTTCCAAAAAGCATTTGATAAAGTGCCACACAGCAGACTTGTGAGCAAAGTTATAGCTCATGGAATAAAAGGGACAGTAACAGCATAGATACAAAATTGGCTGAGTGGCAGGAAACAGAGTAGTGGTTAATGGATGTTTTTCAGACTAGAGGAAGGTTTGTAGTGGAGTTCCCCAAGGGTCAGTGTTAGCACCCTTGCTGTTCCTGATGTATATATTAATGACATAGACCTTGGTGCAAAGGGCACAATTTCAAAATTTGCAGATGATATGAAACTTGCAAACATTGTGAACTGTGAGGAGGATAGTGTAGAACTCCAAAAAGACAGACAGGTTGGTGGAATAGGTGGACAAGTGGCAGATGAAATTTAATGCAGAGAAGCGTGAAGTGCTTCATTGTGGTAGGAAGAATGCAGAGAGACAATATAAAATAAAGGGTGCAATTCTAAAGGAGGTGCAGGAGCAGAGGGACCTGGTTGTATATGTTACAGCATAGAGTACAAAAGCAAAGGTAATGTTAAACTTGTATAGAACACTGGTTTGGCCTCAACTGGAGTAATGTGTCCAGTTCTGGGCGCCACACTTTAGGAAAGATTTGACGGCAGTAGAGAGAGTGCAGAAAAGATTCATGAGAATGGTTTCAGAGATTAGGAACTTCCATTACACAGATATATTGGAGAAGTTGGGACTGTTTTCCTTAGAGAAGAGAAGGTTGAGAGGAGATTTGATAGAGGTGTTCAAAATCATGAGGGGTGTGGACAGAGTAGTTAGGGAAAAATTGCTCCCATTGGTGGAGGGATCGAGAATAAGAGTGTACCGATTTAAGGTAACTGGCAAAAGAAGCAATGGCGACATGAGGAAAATCTTTTTCACACGGTGAGTGGTTAGGATCTGGAATGCACTCCCTGAGAGTGTGGTGGAGGCAGGTTTATTTGAGGTATTCAAGAGGGAATTGGATTGTTATCTGGAGAGGAACAACATGCAGGTCCATGGGGAGAAGCACTAGCTAAATTGCTATTTCTGAGAGCCAGCATAGATACAATGGGCCTAATGGCCTCCTTCTGTGCTGTAATGATTCTGTGATTTATACCATGCAGCATATTTTCCAGTGATGAGATTAATTTTCAAAATCCAGAAATCTGAAAGAGTTTTTGTTTTAATTTCAGGCTTCCATCATTACAGTTTTTTTTAACCTCTATTTTCAGAATCCAGAAGTTATGCTTCATGAGATTGATGAACCTCCTGCCCATTTCAATAGTAAAACGTTAAAACAAAAGTCAACATACTGCAGATAGTGAACAACAAATACATTTTTGAATGTTATATTGTATAACTCTGAACCTTTAAGGGTTGTGGTCAAGCAATTGCCAATGATTAATTTTTCAGAAACCTGACTGTCCTCAACATTTGCTTTCTATTTAGAGATATGAAAACTGATATTTGATTTTAAGTCAACAACAACCTGCATTTATATAGGGCCTTTAACATAAAACGTCCCAAGATGTTTCACGGGAGTGTTATAAAGTTAAATTTGAATTCGCCACATAAGATGATATTAGGGCAGATGGCCAAAAGCTGGGTCAAAGAGGTAGGTTTTAAGGAGTTTCTTAAAGGAGGAAAAGGAGAGGAGGGAAGGTGGAGAGGGAGAGGTTTAAGGAGGGAATTCCAGAGCTTTGGATCCAGGCAGCTGAAAGCACAGCCACCAATGGTGGAGTCATTAAAATCAGGAAGCTCAAGAGGCCAGAATTAGAGGAGTGCAGCTATCACGGAGGGTTCTGGCACTGGAGATGATTATAGAGATGGACAGGGGTGAGGCCATGGAAGGGTTTGAAAACGAGGATTGAGAATTTTAAAATGGAGGTGTTGCCTGACAGGAGCCAGTGTAGGTCAGCGAACACAAGGGACTTGAGACGAGTACAGACGCAGGCAGGAGAGCTTTGGTTGGCCTCAAGTTTACAGAGGGTAGAATATGGCAGGCTGGTCAGGAGTGCATTGGAAGTCAAATCTAGAGGTAACCAAGGCATTGATGAGGGTTTCAGCAGCAGATGAGCGGAGCAGGGTCAGAGTTAGGCAATGTTATGGAGGTACAAATAGACTGTCCTCGTGATGGCACGGATGTGTGTTCAGAAACTCATTGTGGGGTCAAATATGACACCAAGGTTGTGAACAGTCTGGTTCAACCTTAGACAGTTGCCAGGAAAGGAATGGATAATGTAGCCAGGGAACAGCATTTGTAGCAGGGAACAAAGACAATGGCTTCAGTCTTCCCAGTATTTAATTGGAAAAAATTTCTGCTTATCCCGTACTGATGGTAGAAAAGCAGTCTGATAATTTGGCAACAGCGAAGGAGTCAAGAGAGGTGATTGTATTGTCGAGATGTGTGTCATTAGTTGTGTTTTCAGATGATTTTGCCAAGGGGCAGCATGTAAATGAGAAATAGGATAGATCCTTGGGGGACACCAGAGGTAACGGTGTCGGAGTGGGAAGAGAAGTCATTGCAGGTGATACTCTGGATACGATGAGATAAGAATGCAACCAGGCGATGCAAACCAATGCAGTGAAATGCTGGAAAAAAATTGTAGTAAACTGAAAATATCCATGAAAGCGGATTTTAAATATTTTTCACCTTCTGGGACAGAATCCAGATATCGATCTTCAAAGATAATGGGCAGTGAGTTGAAGTCTCCATCTAGTTCTACACATTCCACAGGGAGACACGGAAGGGAACTGAAATAGGTAGAATTCTTTACAGCTGCAGCCATCTGTCCATGACTTTGTGCACTGAAAATTACCCAATAAATTTATAAGTTAAAGTGAAAAAGGGCATATAGTTTCAGATTTTTTAAAAATGCATTTTTTTTTGTTTACCAAACTTTAGGCATTTGGCAAACTGAACGTGCAAGTTTCTTTGTTAAACGAGTTGCTGGACTATACGAAGACTAGCTTTGTATCCTCACAATGCTGTTATTTAACTACAGAGTTTAAAAATGAACTGATTAAACTAAAGTTTTAATCCTCTAAGTAACTGAATGCTTTTAAATCACCAAGAACTTCAATAGTATTAATGGAGAAAAGTAGATTATAATGTAATTTCACTACTTTTCAAAGGATGCACTTAAACCAATATGCTTTAATGACACATAATAATCTTAATTCATAACCTTAAATACTTTTTATGACTAGTACTTCATGCAAGACTAACATCTGAACCAAGGAAAAATTATTTGGTCCATCAAGCCTGCAACATCTGGAGACCATGTACAATTATCCTTTTGTATGACTGGCTGCTTTAAAAGATCATAGAATTATATTGATGGCTCTGCATTATCTTTTAATCGGCATTCGGCATATGGGCAATTGTATGCACGTGTAGAGCCCTGCTCAACAGCCTTCAAATGCAAATTAAATTTTATCAGAGACGATCCGACAGGGCAGTCATCTGTTTGTTAACATTAAACTTCTTTTTGAAATAGTTTGGAAAGTTCCTCAGCAGCCTACCTGACTGCCTGAGGACTTGACTTACTTACCACCAAAACCTAGCAAACATACTTTCTGTCTGAACACATACACACACAACTGTAGAAAAAAAAAAGCTGCTCGTGAAACTGCACAAGAGGTTGTATTGGTGAATACATACAGACTTAAAGGTAACTAACAAAAGAACTATAGGGGAGATGAGGATAAAAAAAATTACTCAGCATGTTATAATGATCTAAAATATACTGCCCAAAAGTATGGTGGAAACAGATTCAATAGTAACTTTCAAAAGGAATTGGATAAATACCTGAAGAAGAAAAATTACAGGGCTATGGGTAAGGATCAGGGGAATGGCACGAATTGGATAGCTCATTTAAAGAGCGAGCACAGACATAATTCGCAAAATGGCCTTCTGTGTTGTATGATTCTATACTATTCAGTTCAACGTTACATAAGTCCAAGTCATAATGTCAGAGGAGGTGGCCATTCAGCCCATCGAGTCTGTGCTGGCTCTCTATAAAGCAACCCAGTTACTCCCATTCCCCTGCTCTATCCCCATAGCCCTGCAAGTTTATTTACTTCAAGTGCCCATCCAATTTCCTTTTGAAAACACTGACCAACTCCACTTTAACCATGCTTGTAGGCAGCGAGTTACAGGTTGTTATCACTCATTGTGTTAAAAAGTTCTTCCTCACATCCCCACTGTATCTCTTGCACAAAACCTTAAATCTGTATTCCATAGTCCTTGTACCATTGGCTAATGGGAACAGCTTTTTTTTTGTATACTTTATCTAAACCTGTCGTAATCTTGTACACTTCTATCAAATCTCCCCACAACTTTCTTTGTCCAAGGAAAGCCTAATCTAACCTTATAGCTAAAATCTTTCATCCCTGGAATAATTTTGGTAAATTGCCTTTGCACCCTCCCAAGGACCCTCATATGCTTCGTAAAGTGCAGTGACCAGAACTGGACGCAATACTCTAGTTGTCGCCTAACCATTTTTAAGGTCTCTGAAGAAAAGGTAGCTAGAAAACAAGAGAGTAATCCCTGGAAAGGGATACAGTTTGCAGGTCATGTTCATTGTTCAGGAAAGTAGATAGCCATGTGTGTCATAAACACAAAATTTACAGGATGGTGAGCTATCACCTGGTATCTCCCTGGAGCTAGAGCATATGCAGTGACTTGAGAACAGATCAGCGCCCAATGGTAAGAGGTTAGCTATGAATAAATGGCACAGGGAGAAACAATTTAAATACGATATGTATGAAAATTGGCTCAAACCTAAAAAAAGAGAATGCAAACGAATTGTTTTCTGGTATATGTCGAGTATTTGGGAAAAAGAATTGAGACGGTAAATAAGCGGCTAGCAGCATGGTGTGAGTGCAATATCACCATCTTCATAAATAACTCTGAATCCTGCTAGAATAGAGGTACAGGAAAGATAGGGTATATGTCAGCCAATTCAGGATAAAACTTCTGTATTGAATGGCGGAGCAGGCTCTAAGGGCCGAGTGGCCTACTCCTGCTCCTAATTCATATGTTCGTATGTAAAACGACTTCTGTGGAACATTGAAATAGTAATAGAAAATTATTTGAACTTGACAGGTGGGGCAAGGGGGCAAATGAAAGGGAGTAATCAGAATCCCAGATCAATGAAAGAAAGACAGATAGATTTGCGTTTATGTAGTGCCCTTCACAGCCAGCAAATATCCCAAAGCACTTTACAGCCAATTATTATTTTTTTTATTCATTCATGGGATGTGGGCATCGCTGGCTAGGCCAGCATTTATTGCCCATCCCTAATTGCCCTTGAGAAGGTGGTGGTGAGCTGCCTTCTTGAACCGCTGCAGTCCATGTGGAGTAGGTACACCCACAGTGCTGTTTGGAAGGGAGGTCCAGGATTTTGACCCAAGGAACGGCGACATAGTTCCAAGTCAGGATGGTGTGTGACTTGGAGGGAACTTGCAGGTGGCAGTGTTCCCATGCATTTGCTGCCCTTGTCCTTCTAGTTGGTAGAGGTCGCGGGTTTGGGAGGTGCTGTCTAAGGAGCCTTGCTGCATTGCATCTTGTAGATGGTACACACTGCTGCCACTGTGCATCGGTGGTGGAGGGAGTGAATGTTTGTAGATGGGGTGCCAATCAAGCGGGCTGCTTTGTCCTGGATGGTGTCGAGCTTCTTGAGTGTTGTTGGAGCTGCACCCATCCAAGCAAGTGGAGAATATTCCATCACACTCCTGACTTGGAAAGGCTTTTGGGAGTCGGGAGATGAGTTACTTGCCGCAGGATTCCTAGCCTCTGACCTGCTCTTGTAGCCATGGTATTTATATGGCTACTCCAGTTCAGCTTCTGGTCAATGGTAGCCCCTAGGATGTTGATAGTGGGGGATTCAGCGATGGTAATGCCATTGAATGTCAAGGGGAGATGGTTAGATTCTCTCTTCTTTGAAATAGTCGTTACTTGGCACTTATCAGCCCAAGCCTGGATATTGTCCAAGTCTTGCTGCATTTCTACACGGACTGCTTCAGTATCTGAGGAGTCATGAATGGTGTACTTTAAATTAAGTGATTTTTGAAGTGTAGCCACTGTTGCAGTGTAGGAAGCACAGCAGCCAATTTGTGCACACCACGCTCCCGCAAACAGCAATGTGATAATGACCAGATAATCTGTCTTTATGATGTTGTTTGCAGGATCAAAGTGATTCTTGACAACGCAGACAGCCGCTGATGTCATCAGACTGCGCCAAGATGCGCACATGAGCTGCATTCCGCATTGCCAGGACTGGTTGATGCATGTGCAGTTGACATCATTGTGTGACACGGGGAAGCGGGGGGAGAGCGGCGGGGAAGTGGGGGGGAAGCGGGGAGTGAACAGCCGAAGACCTTGGTGGCGGCGGGTGTGAGTGCGCTCTCCTCCTTCCCCCACCCCGCCTGCTCTCTCCCCGCTCCCCACCTCCTGCTTGCACTCTCCCCGCTCTCTCCCTTCCCGCCCGCTCGCTGTCCCCCCTCCTCGCCCGTTCCCCCTCTCTCTCGCCCCTCTGCCTGCTGGCTCTCTCCAGCCATTGTGTGCTGCCATGGGTTTACGTTGCCTTTGTGTGATTATTTGAGCAGCGCCATCTTTAGTTCTGGCAGCTGCCTGTATGTCGCTGACTGTGACGTTTTCGTGGAACAAGCTGCATTTGCGCATGTGCCAGTGCACCTACTGGTGGCATTATCAGCAAACTCTGCCTTGCGGGATAAATATCGTCCAGAATAACTCCCCTGAACTTCTTTGAAATAACTAAGAGGGCAGGTGGGCCCCAGTTTAACATCTTAACCTAAAGATGGCACCTCCAAAAGTGCAGCACTCCCTCAGTAAAGCACTGGTGTGTCAGCCTTAATTTTTGTGCTCAAGTCCTGGAGTGAGACTTTTGTCCACAACCTTCTGACTCACAGGTGTGAGTGCAATCAACTGAGCCACAACTGACACTGAGTAGAAGGCAATCAATGGCTAAGTATGGAAAAAGAGATGCCCAGAGAGACACACATGAATCAGAGGCCTGGAATAGGTTGACACTAGAAGCAAATCAATCGCAATATATACAACAGTGCTTAGAAGCATTCAAAATAAGATGCTTGAATCAGTAGCATGCACTTAATTTTGCTGGTGGCAGGGCCATGGGAAGCAGGAGTGGGGTAAGCAGCTGCAAGTAACTGCTAAATTTAACACAATAAGGCAAGTAAAAATATTAATGCTTATTTTCCAGGAGGCAGCTTCCAGCAGTCTCTTTAAGAACTGTTGATTTGGTTGCCAAATACCTGAGAATACTGATTGCAGTCACAACACATTATGCGGGCAGTCACAAACTAATTTTAAAATCTATTGTTTCTAGTTTACATAAATAACTTGGATTCAGAATTTCAAATGTAAAGTGGCCCAATTTGCAGATATCAAGCCTGGAGTGGCAATGGAAGCAAATTATACGAGAATAGCAAATTAAATTTACAGAGGTCAATAACTAGGGGGCATAGATTCAAAGTAATTGGTGGAAGGAGTAAACGGGAGTCCTGGAGTAATATTTTCACCCAGAGGGTGGTGGGGGCTGGAATTCACTGCCTTAAAGGGTGGCAGAGGCAGAAACCCTCATCGTATTTTAAAAACTCTTGGCTATGCACCTCAGAGGCCATAACTTACAGGGCTAAAGACCAACAGCTGACAGGTAGGATTAGACTGGATAGCTCTTTCTCAGCCAGCATGGACACAATGGGCCAAATGGCCTCCTTCTGTGCCATAAGCTTTCCCATCTGGTCCCCAGCCAAAATGATTTTCTTCAGGTGTTGTCCCTCTCTCCTTTAAATTTGGCATCATCATCCACGACTCAAAAAACAACTCTTGACCACCATCCTTGCAAATTACCACCGCATCTCCAATCTCCCTTTCCTCTCCAAAGTCCTTGAACATGTTGTCGCCTCCCAAATCTGTTCCCATCCTTCCCAGAATGCCATGTTTGAAGCCCTCCAATCAAGTTTCCGCCTTTGCTACGGTACTGAAATGGCTCTTAGCGAAATCACAGATGACATCCTAGGTGATTGTGACAAAGGTGATCTATCCCTCTGCATCTTTCCCGACTTGTCTGCAGCCTTTCACATGCTTTACCACACCATCCTACTCCAATGCCTCTCCACTGTTGTCCAGTTGGGCAGGACTGCTCTCGCCTGGCTTCATTCTTAACTATTTAATTGCAGCCAAAGCATCACTTTCAATGAGATCTCTTCCTGTTCCTGCACCATTAGCTCTGGTAAACCCCAAGGATCTATTCCTGACCCCCACGTATTTCTCATCTACACGCTGCACCTCGGCGACATTATCTGAAAGCATAGTGTTACTTTTCAGATATATGCTGACGACACCCAGCTTTACCTCACCACCACCTCTATCAACACCCCCACTGTTGCTAAATTATCAGACTGCTTGGCCAACATCCAGTACTGGATGAGCATAAATTTCCTCCAATTATATATCGGGAAGACTGAAGCCATTGGTTTCTGTTCCCACTCCAAACTTCACTCCCGAGCTACTGACTCCACCCCTCTCCCCGGTAACAGTCTGAGACTAAAGCAGTCTGTTTGCAACCTCTGTGTCATATTTGACCCCGAGATGAGCTTCCGACCACATAGCCACGTCATCACTAAGGCTGCCTATTTCCACCTCCGTAACAATGCCCGACTTCATCCCTGCTGAAACCTTCATTCATGCCCTTGTTACCTCACCAGCTCCTGGCTGGTCTCCCACATTCTACCTTCCATAAACTTGAAGTTATCCAAAACTCTGCCGCCTGTGTCCTAATGCACACCAAATTCCCTCACCCATCACCTATGCTCACTGATCCCCAGTCAATCAACATCTTGATTCTAAAATTTTCATGATTGTTTTCAAATCCCTCCATGGCCTTGCCCCTTCCCATCACTGTAATCTCCAACAACCCTACAACCCTCTGAGATATCTGCACGAGGATGCCCTGCAAGGCCATCTGCAGTCTCCTTTATAGAAAGTCAGCAGCCACCCTCCAGCCATATTGTAGCCATTGGGGTATCACTGCATAAGAGCAGTGATACACATGGAAGACACGCACTAAGGAAATGAACAAGGCTGATTAGTTGACTTTAATATGCAGTATGGAATGATTTTATTTAAAAACTTAGCTTGAAATGTTTATTTTGTGGTGGCTTTCATTTTTGCACTGTGGCCAAGCTGTGATGGTCAGTAACAGAGGGACAATAACATGTGGGATTGTTGGTAAATGGGGAATTGGGATTGCAGTTACTGGTGTCACACTTGGATGAATTCTTCATTGACACCCACTCTTTCAAACACTGAAGGGCTCCTCCAGAGTGGTCCAAACAGTGGAAGGGTTATTTCCAAACCCAATGGTCTGCTCTACCACATTTTGTGTGACAGCATAGCTTTCGATGTATGCTGCATACGTGTGCACGGATTGCACACGAAAGTCAGTCACATTGTCACAGGATAGCCCTTGTTGCTCAATAGCCATCCTTTGGTTTGTCCTGGTGGCTGAAATGCAGCTGGCACAGTGGACATCCACAGAATGAAGGTTAGCTGGATACTGGGTAATGATGTGCATGATTTTCTGCCTATGTTCATACACCACCTGGACATTGAGGGAGTGGAATCCCTTTCGGTTCCCAGTATATGGCAGAATTGACATGTGGCACCTGCAAAGTCATGCGTGTGCAGACAATACCATACTGCACCATAGAGAAGCCTGCAATCCTAATGAAGCCGTATCCTTGCTCTGCCTGCTTCTCTCTGACAAGAGAATGAAATGTGGTTAGCTCAATGAATAGAGAGCTTCAGTGAGTGTGCTAATAGAACAGCGGACAACAAACTGAGAGATGTCGTATGTACTTCCAGCTCCAGGCCGAAATGCCCCACATGCATAAATGTTCACGACGACAGACAGCTTCATAGCCACTGGAAATGAGGTCCTTGTCCGACTCCGAGTTTGTAGTTGGGGCTGCAGCAGTGGCAGATTTCAAAGAGTACATCTGTACTGAAGCACGGGCATTGCACATATTGTCCTTCACTGAGGGTCAGGTAGCAGAATTGTTCCCTGAATACTCGGGGCCGATATGGCCACCTGCTGAGAGCCCTGCTCCCTGTTCCTTCTGCTCCTCTGCCTCCACTCCTCCATCCTCTTCCCTCGTCCAGCAGTCTGTCATGCTCTGCATGGTCTTTCTCATTGTCAGGCCATGCTGTATTCCAAGGGGAATGGCTACTAGTGCATCCATGTCTCAGAGCAACTGATATGTGCAGAAGCCTTGAAGACAGCAAAACCTCCTTGAACACCTGCTACACTACTCCCTGTAGACCTTTGCAACTTTGAACAACTATAGAAAGCACCAACGATTTGTAGAAGCAAAGTAACAGCCAGAAGAAATCAACCGGCAACTAACCTGTAAGCAGCGGATAATCCCTTTAAATAGCACTGGTGCAGGGGTGGGTCCTGTGCTCAGCTGTGTGAGATTGAAAGAGGATGTTAGCTGGAGCATTGAGCTGCAATATGGCACCGCTGGTGTTGAATCAGCATTTCATGCTGATTGATGTCATGATCTATCTGCGTTGCATACTTCTGGCGACCATTCACTGCGCATGTGCCAACACTCACCAAAATAGCATCCCATGCAACTCACCCCAAAAGTGTGCACACAAACCCATCTGGTTTACTAATGTCCATTCGGGAAGGAAATCTACCGTCCTTACCTGGTCTGGCCTACATGTGACTCCAGACTCTCAGCAATGTGGTTGACTCTTAAATGCCCTCTGAAATGGCTGAGCAAGCCACTCAATTGTATCTAACCGCTACGAAGTCTAAGAAAAGGAATGAAACCGGACAGACCACCCGGCATCGACCCAGGCACTGGAAACGGCAACGGCAAACCCAGCCCTGTCAACCCTGCAAAGTCCTCCTTACTAACATCTGGGGGCTTGTGCCAAAATTGGGAGAGCTGTCCCACAGACTCATCAAGCAACAGGCTGACATAGTCATACTCATGGAATCATATCTTATAGACAATATCCCAGACACCACGATCATCATCCCTGGGTATGTCCTGTCCTACCAGCAAGACGAACCCACCAGAGGTGGCAGCACAGTGGTATACAGTCAGGAAGGAGTGGCCCTCAACGTTTACTCTAGACCCCATGAAGTCTCATGGCATCAGGACAAACATAGGCAAGGAAACCTCCTGCTGATTACCACCTACCATCCTCCCCCAACTGAGGAAACAGTACTCCTCCATGTTGAACAGCACTTGCAGGAAGCACTGAGGGTGGCAGTGAGACAGAATGTACTCTGGGTGGGGGAACTTCAATATTCATCACCAAGAGTCGCTCGGTAGCACCACTACTGACCGAACTGGCCGAGTCCTAAAGGACATAGCTGCTTGACTGGGTCTGTGGCAAGTGGTGAGGAAACCAAAAAGAGGGAAAAACCTACTTGACCCCGTTCTCAGCAATCTATCTGTCACAGATGCATCTGCCCATGACAGTATTGGTAGGTGTGACCACCACACAGTCCTTGTGGAGACGAAGTCCCGTCTTCACATTGAGCATACCTTCCATCGTGTTGTGTGGCATTACCACTGTACTAAATGGAATAGATTTCAAACAGATCTAGCAACTCAAAACTGGGTATCCATGAGGCTCTTATTCTTTCATGGGATGTGGGTGTTGCTGGCAAGACCAACATTTGTTTCCCATACCTAATTGCCCTTGAAAACCGAGTGGTTTCCCAGGTCATTTCAGGGCAGTTAAGTAACAACCACATTGCAGAGTGCAAGAGGGCATGCCAGGAGCAGCACCAGGCATACCTAAAAATGAGGTGTCTGCCTGGTGAAGCAATGACACAGGACTACTTGCAAGCCAACCAACGGAAGCAGCATGCAGCAGACAGGGCTAAGCAATCCCACAACCAACGGACCAGATTTAAAATAAAAGCAAAATACTGCAGATGCTGGAAATCTAAAATAGAAATACTGGAAACACTCAGCAGGTCAGGCAGCATCCGTGGAGAGAGAAGCAGAGTTAACGTTTCAGGTCAGTGAACCGTCATCAGATCTATGCTCTGCAGTCCTGCCACATTCAGTCGTGAATGTTGGTGGACAATTAAACAACGAATAGGAGGAGGTGGTTCCACAAATATCCCCATCCTCAATGATGGGGGAGTCCAGCACATCAGTGCAAAAGACAAAGTTGAATCATTTGCATCCATCCTCAGCCAGAAGTGCTGAGCGGATGATCCATCTCGGCCTCCCCGAGGTCCCCAGCATCACAGATGCCAGTCTTCAGCCAATCCGATTCACTCTAGATGATATCAAGAAATGGCTGAGGTCACTGGATACTGCAAAGGCTATGGGCCTTGACAACATTCCGGCAATTGTACTGAAGACACATGCTCCAGAACTAGCCACGCCTCTAGCCAAGCTGTTCCAGTACAGTTACAACACTTGCATCTACCCAGCAATGTGGAAAATTGCCCAGGGATGTCCTGTCTACAAAAAGCAGGACAAGTCCAACCTGGTCAATTACCACCCCATCAGTCTAATCAGGAAAGTGATGGAAGGTGTCGTCGATAGTGCCATCAAGCGACACTTGCTTAACAATAACCTGCTCAGTGACACTCTGTTTCAGTTCCGCCATGGCCACTCAACTCCTGACCTCATTACAGCCTTGGTTCAAACATGGACAAATGAGCTGAACTCCAGAGGTGAGGTGAGAGTGACTGCCCTTGATGTCAAAGCAGAATTTGACCGAGTACGGCATCAAGGAGTCCTAGCAAAACTCAAGCCAATGGGAATCAGGGGAAAGCACTCTGCTGGTTGGAGTCATACCTAGCACAAAAGAAGATGGTTGTGGTTGTTGGAGGTCAATCATCACAGCTCCAGGACGTCACTGCAGGAGCTCCTCAGCATAGTGTCCTAGGCCCAACCATCTTCAGCAGCTTCATCAATAACCTTCCTTCATTCATAAGGTCAGAAGTGGGGATGTTCGCTGATGATTGCACAATGTTCAGCACCATTCATGACTCTACAGATACTGAAGCAGTCTGTTTAGAAATGCAGCAAGACCTGGACAATATCCAGGCTTGGACTGATAAGTGGCAAGTAGCTTGCACTCCACACAAGTGCCAGTCAACGACTATTTCAAAGAAGAGAGAATCTAACCATCTCCCCTTGATATTCAATGGAATTGCCATCACTGAATCACCCACTATCAACATCCTGGGGGGCTACCATTGACAAGAAACTGAACTGGATTAGCCATATAAATACCGTGGCTACAAGAGCAGGTCAGAGGCTAGGAATCCTGCAGCAAGTAACTCACCTCCTGACTCCCCAAAGCCTATCCACCATCTCCAAGGCACAAGTCAGGAGTGTGACGGAATACTCTCCACTTGCCTGGATGGGTGCAGCTCCAACAACACTCAACAAGCTCGACACCATCCAGGACAAAGCAGCCCGCTTGATTGGCACCCCATCTACAAACATTCACTCCCTCCACCACGGACGCACAGTTCCAGCGGTGTGTACCATCTACAAGACGCAAAGCAGCAACTCACCAAGGCTCCTTAGACAGCATCTTCCAAACCCACGACCTCTACCACCTAGAAGGCCAAGGACAGCAACTGAATGGGAACACAACCACCTGCAAGTTCCCTTCCAAGTCATACTTCATTATGACTTGGAACTATACTGCCGTTCCTTCATTGTCGCTGGTTCAAAATCCTGGAATTCCCTTCCGAACAGCACTGTGGGTGTACCTATCTCACATGGACTGCAGCGGTTTAAGAAGGTGGCTCACCACCACCTTCTCAAGGGCAATTCAGGATGGGTAATAAATGCTGGCATAGCCAGCGTTGTCCACATCCCAAGAATAAATTAAAAAATATATGCTTGCCCTTCTTCCTAGAGCTTGGGGTTTTCAAGTCTTGCTGCATTCCTGAGTAAAAAAGCTCAGCCAAGAACAAATTTCCAGAATGTCTGTCAGCAAGCAGGATAGAAAAAGAGTTCTGGAGGGTAGAGACAGACTGTTGAAATGGGAAGGCAGATGGCAGATAAAATTTAACAGAGAACTGCAAAGTGATTCATGTTGGTAGGAAGAATGAAGAGAGGCAATATAAACTAAATGGCATAATTTCAAAAGGGGTGCAGAAACAGCCCTCAGGGTTCACATATACAGACTTCTGAGGTTGTAGATAAACTGATGAAGCTTGTATTGACTTTATAAACAAAGGCATAAAGTACAAAAGCAAGAAAATTATGCTAAATCTTTATAAAGCACTGGTTAGACATCACATGGATGTGTGTTCAGTTCTGGGCAACACACTTTAGGAAGGAAGTCAAGGCCTTGCAGGGAAAAATTACCCGAATGTTACGTGGGATGAGGGATTTCAATTATGTGTAGAGACTAGAGAAGTTGGAATTGTTCATCTTAGGTAAGAGAAGCTTAAGAGGAGAATTAGTAGAAGTGGTCAAAAGTTATGACAGGCAGTAGATAGGGAGAAACTGTTTCCACTGACAAGAGGGTTAGTAACCAGAGGACACAGAATTAAAGTAATTGGCAAAACAACCAGTGGGGAGATAAAGAGTTTATTTTAATAAATGCACTGAGTTATCATGATCTGGAATGCACTGCCTGAAAGGGTCGTGAAAGCAGCTTCAAATAGTAACTTTCAAAAGAGAATTGTCAGGCAATGGGGCGGCACAGTGGCGCAGTGGTTAGCACTGCGGCCTCACAGCTCCAGGGACCCGGGTTTGATTCTGGGTACTGCCTGTGCGGAGTTTGCAAGTTCTCCCTGTGTCTGCGTGGGTTTTCGCCGGGTGCGCCGGTTTCCTCCCACATCCAAAGACTTGCAGGTGATAGGGAATATGGGATTACTGTAGGGTTAGTATAAATGGGTGGTTGTTGGTCGGCACAGACTCGGTGGGCCGAAGGCCTGTTTCAGTGCTGTATCTCTAAATAAATAAAAAATAAATAAATAAAAAAACAGGTGAATGGGACTAATTGGGTGGCTCTTTCAAAGAGCCGGTACAGATATGATGGGCCAAAAGGGCTCTTTCAGTGCTGTAAGATTTTGTGATGCTATGAAAACACACCTATATCATCATTGAGCTGCTGCTTCTTTTGTCTTACAGAAAAAGCATATAATGGGATGTCTAGTGTGGCTATCCATTCAATGGCCTGCTGATGCCAAGTGAAGAAATGAGGTGTCGCCTGCAACCAGTTTTCGTGGGAAACTTGATGTGATGTGTTCCATGGTCTGGGACTCATGGCCACAATTGCACTTGAGGTTGTCCCTCATCTTCCACTTATGAAGCAGGTGGCTACATCTTCAATGTCCAGTGTGGATTTGGTTGAGCCCTGTCCACTGCCACTGAGGAAGGTCAAAGTCAGGGACCTCTGCTGTTGGATCAGTGATGAGCTGTTGGTCCTTTCTGCTGCATTCATCCCACAATTCTGCCCATCTGGATAGTGGATTGATACCAGCTGCATGAATATTGTCTGCTTGTTTCCCAGAATGGCTGGTGCAATTTTATGTGCTTTCTTGATAGGTCTTTCAAGTCTTTGTGAGTGGGAAGGTTGGTATTGCTCATTACTTTTTACATTTCAAGGAGCACAATGATGTTGCAGTGAATGACAAGCAGGGCAATGTGGAACAGCATCTGGAGCCACTCAACTGGAATGAACTTGAGCATTCCTGACACTGTCCTCATAGTGGGGTTTAGTTGAATGCCCAAGATCTTTGTGTGGGGAGTTGATGACAACCGATACCCGGTCTCTCTCTCTGAGCTAGTTCAGTGAACTTGCCTGCTAACGTCATCAAAAGAAATGACTGAACGCCTAAAGGTGACTTCCTGGTCTGAAAAGCATGAAAGCATTGAATATGTCAACCAAAGGTCCCTTTCAGATATTTGGTCCAGCACTCTGCATTTATCAGCTCAATGTTGAAGGTCTATCTAGAACAAAGAGTGAGATCTTGTCAACAGAACTTAGAATGCAAATGGTCAACGTCTTGCCCTCCAGGAAACCCTCCAAATGAACCCAACCCATACTGGATGCAGATCAGGTGATTGCGCATGATAGCACGCCAATATTATGCAAAATACAATATGGCTACATACATCCGGGCCAATGATTACCAAAGTTGAAGAAATCCTGCCGGCTGACAGCTCACCATTATCCATTATTGAGCTGCATTCTCGGCATGTCATTTGCTCCTTAAAATAATGTAGCACTTTAAGGAGTGGTAGAATGCTGGACAAACAGCCAGTCTTGCTGTCAACCGTAAAAAAGAACCTTCAAATTTGGCCTTCTGAGGAAACCTCTCAGACAGTTGCTCAAGTTTGCTGAGTTCCCAGTGCTCCTTTTCTTCCTCATGGTCCAATGTTTTAAATTTTGATATGTGTACTCCAACTTATCGTTCAGGCTTTCTCCCAACTCTTTTGTCTTGTGTCCAGAAGATAATGGCAGTTACCATAAGTAAATCAAATAACTTAAGTTGAAACCCGGACCTTTACACTTATTGTCGGAAAGTTTTACAATTACCTCAACCTGTATCAACCAGTAGAGATCATGTGAAATGCCCATGTTCTTCCGTCTGGCTTGAAAGGCATAAAATACCATGCTGTCAAGCCATTATGCATAGGCTAAAGCTAACAGGTTAATTTACAGATTGTATAATACAAGACAGAATGTAGAAAATGTAGAAGGCAATTAAGATAGAATCCGTCCATCAGGACTTAAAATGACCATCTGCGAATGCATTTCCTACATGGCTTGATAATCACTAAGACCACTGAAAGAAGCTAGCTTTTCTTTGGCATTTATGATGCAATGTCATAGGTTTATCCTCATCAATCCACATAAATCGGATCCCCAGTCAGAACAATGACATGAGCAATCTATGATGGTTTATATCCTAGGAATTCAGTAAAAGTCAATATTTTAAGTTCCATGGATTTTAAGTCTCAAAGTGCGCACAAATATATTAGAATGAAGGAAAGGGGAGGACTGGTGCCCTCTGCAAGATATGGGAATCTAGGATCCGTACAATAAATTAGACTGAAAATTATTGAAGCTGATTTAACAGTTATATGACTTTAACCTATAAAGATATTGTAGAATTCTGGAGATCTTAGCCATGCCAAATATTCATTATCAAATTAATAAGATAACGCAAGACTTTGAGTGATTGAAAAGCTATAGAATTACAGAATTGTGTATAGTGACCGATGGAATTTTTAAAGATGTACCTTTGGAAATCATCGAAACATAGAAAATAGGAGTAGGCCATTTGGCCCTTCGAGCCTTCTCCACCATTCATTATGATCATGGCTGATCCTCCAACTCAGTAACCTGTTCCTGCTTTCGCCCCATATCCTTTGATCCCTTTCGCCCTAAGAGTTATATCTAACTCCTTCTGGAGAACTTACAATGTTTTGGCCTCAACTGCTTTCTGTGGTAGCGAATTCCACAGGCTCACCACTCTCTGGGTGAAGAAATTTCTCCTCATCTCAGTCCTGAAAGGTTTACCCCATATCCTTAGACTATGACCCTTGGTTCTGGACTCCCCCACCATCGGGAACATCCTTCCTGCATCTACCCTGTTAAGTCCTGTTCGAATTTTATAGGTTTCTATGAGATCCCCCCTCACTCTTCTGAACTTCAGCGAATATAATCCTAACCGACTCAATCTCTCCTTATACCTCATCAGAGATAATTATTTTCTCAAGTGACAGAGTGCTTACAAAATCCTGCATTAAGATTGCATTTATATTTTTAAAATCAAGCTATTTAATCTATTACAGTTACTAGCAGTCATTTGAAAATTAGCATTAGCATTTAATAACTATGACTACACGCCATGAAAAATGTAGTAAGTAACCTTTTCACTCAAAGTGAAAAAATTGTTATTTCCTAGCAAAAACAGAACCTGGATATTGTTCTCTTGCCTTATCTTTAAGCTCATACATTACTTACTGCAATTCCTGATATGCCAGTGCTGCTTGCCTAGGGTGTTCAATGCAGAAAAAAGCTTCTGAAAATCTTCTTACCTATCCAATTGGGTGGGGTGGAAGGGAAGAATAAACAGCCAATATTTCAGTAAATTTCATAAAGTAGATGCCAAAAACCCAAGTTTAAGATTCGCTCGATACATATTTAATAAAATGCTTTTGACAAAGTTCCCCATCACAGATTAATACAATGGTAAGGAGTCACAGATTAGGGGGCCAAGTATGGCACTGGAGAGGTATCTATATCAAAAGAACAGTAGCCACAGTGAAATACATCACCAGCAGGGTACCTGAGATTGACTTTAATGCACTTTAACATAGAAAATATTATTGTGAACAAAATACTGAAATATGCAGGTGATAGCCAAGAGCAAATAACAGGGAACAATGGAAAAAGATTCATTAGGACATAACTCGTCAGATAACTAACCTAGTAAGTGTAGGATGCAATTCAATGTGGACTAATGTGAAAAAGCGAGTATGGTAGCAAGGAATGAAAGAGAAGTAGAGATTAAATGGAGCAGCAGTACAGTATATTATCAGGATGGAAATCCAGGGTAATGGTGAATCTATAGATGCATTAGGCCTGCACTTAACTGCAGCAAAAGAGGGAAGTAATGTAATGAGTTGCATTAGTCGAAAGACATAGTACAAATTGTCGCTTGGTAGTACCGAACTTGAGTATTACTGAAAAGAGACATCCTGTTGAACCTTTTCATTTTGCACTCATCAGGACAGACGCAAGAATGCCAAATTTGAAAGGGTGCAACAATTTATACTGCATGAGAAAAGGGTGCTGACTGGTTGGCAAATTGACTCTGATTGGTCAAGGCATTGCCACAGAGAATGCACCAGGGAAAAAGTGTACCCCATACTTCTGTTTAATTAAAAAAACATATTCATAGGCAGGAACCGGTAAGGAACATGTCCAGGCACTGCACCTTTTTTGCACTAAACAAAAGCTTGGGGGACAATAGTTCCCTGGTGTATTCTCCATGGCAACGCCTCGACCAGAGTCAACTTGCCAATCAATCAGCATCCACTTCTCATGCAGTATAAATTGTTGCTCCCTTTGAAATTTGGCATTCATGCGTCTGTCCTGATGAGTGCAAGAAAAGTTTCGATAGCATGCCTCTTTTTTCAGCAATACAGTACAAATTAATAGAGCTTACAAATTATTTGAAAACATTAGTAGTCATAAGCTTCTAACAATAAACAGGGCCATAGATATGAGATTAAAAGAAGGTTTGAGGATAGGGAACTGAAGAAACATTTTTACACAGATGGTTGAGAGGGGTAGAATACCAGAGTTGGTGACTGAAGTAGAGATCACGTCAACACTTGAGAATAAGTTAGATGGTGGTTAAAAAAAGGGGAATATGCAAGAGGGCAAACAAGATTAGGACTTATATTCAATGTGGACCACAGTGACTGCATAACAAAACAGCCTGTTCTCATGTTGCAATTTTATATAATTCTATGTAAATGCCATTTGTCTAACTTGCAATTAAAGGTTTTCACATGTATATGACAGATATAGTACTTACTCGAAGTGCATGATGTTCCTTTGCTAATAAAGCTGAGATTTCTCCTTGTAGTGACACAATCTCTATAAACTGTGCCCAAAGTGCCATCAGCAAAGAGCAAAGCTGTGCAAGATCCATGTTTACCAGTTCTGACAGATCATCAGGATTTTCCACTTTCAGCTAATAATTCAGGATATAAACTGTAAGTCTTAACAGCATATGTTTTGCAAAACAAAAGCAATCTTAATTTTTCAAGATAATGGGCTTAATATACACATTGGGTTCACTTATCCGCAGCTCCATCTAAAGAAAAAAGAGGCGCCTCCCCTTTTCTTTGCATTTTAAGCATTGAAGAAACTGTTGAAGGACGAAGACAAACAGGCATCTGTTTGCTTCCACACCCCCATCCCCAAATAGTGTGCTGAAATTCGCAGTTAAATGAATTCACATAAAATCAAAGGAGGAGGAAGGAGACAAAACAGATAAATTCACTCCACGCCATAATCTGACAATGCAATCTGACCATAAATGTAAAGATGAGAATGCATAAGACATTAGCAAATGAATGTTGGGACTCACAACCCGATTGAGAAACACTCAAATTAAAAAGGATCTACTGACATGAGGTCTAAACCAGTTAAGAAATTACAGCTAGATCCCTCAAATACTACAAATACTAAAATGCATTTATTTAGATTTAAAGTTCTCAAGTTGAAATAAATAATTTTGCTGACATCAGTTTAGTTTAGTTTAGAGATACAGCACTAAAACAGGCCCTTCGGCCCACCGAGTCTGTGCCGACCATCAACCACCCATTTATACTAATCCTACACTAATTCCATATTCCTACCACATCCCCACCTGTCCCTATATTTCCCTACCACCTATACTAGGGGCAATTGCTAATGGCCAATTTACCTATCAACCTGCAAGTCTTTTGGCATGTGGGAGGAAACCGGAGCACCACGCAGACACAGGGAGAACTTGCAAACTCCACACAGGCAGTACCCAGAATTGAACCCGGGTCGCTGGAGCTGTGAGGCTGCGGTGCTAACCACTGCGCCACTGTGCCGCCCAAGATGAAGTCAATCCAATAAAATAAACTTATGCAATTTTTGTGACTTTTCTGTATTCACATACACATGATATTGAGTCTTTCTTTTCTCCTTGGAAAGCTTGCATGGATTTATTGTTACAATAATGCCATGCATTTTAATTGTGGGACTGTCATGGTATGTTTACATTACAGGAAGAGTACAAATACATTGAAGGGGATACAGAGTACCATCAATTTAAGGTACAAGTGGCCCTCTTATTTAGTTTATTTAAAAATATATTGCTCTCCACTCTCAGACTTCGAGGAAAATTCAAACCTTGTATCTGCCATGCACCAATGCCAGAATATATCCCTTATCATATTATGTAATTAACAAGTCTGACACAAGGATTACTGTCGGACTGCAGATCCATACTAAACAACCGCCTTAAAGTAGCTACTAGTTAGGGTAGACTTGCATTACACATTAATGCAGAGGTGCTCTTCAAACTGAAACCAGCATAAGAGATGTCTCGCAGTTCAGAATGCCCTAGAATTTGTACTGTATATTCTTGGAGTAAATATAAATGTTAATAGACACAAAAGGACAATGCCTTTAATAGGGGTTCTAGTTTGGAAAGTGTCTATGATCGCCGCAAGGTCAAAGCTATTTTTATTAATACACATACCTTTATCTGTTCACAAAGTTCTGCGAGTCTGGCATCAACATCAATCTCCTCTGAAAAATAAAGTCTACATTAATATGCAATTAACTACTAGAAAAGCAAATACTAGCAGTAGAAAAAGTATGGAGTGTTAAGCTTTATGATCATTTGAATTTTGCAGAACAAATTTGTAAAATACTTTATAAAAGATTCATATAAATTGCTTTCAATTTGCTTACCGTCAGAATTGAAATCTATTGCTTGAAATTATATTAACTATTCTGGAACAAAATTATCTATAGCAGACTACATAGGTTTACTGTTAGAAGTCATGTAGACATACCTATCAGGGTGTCCCTCTGTGTTCTTGGATATTTTCTTCTGAGAAGTCGTTCATAAAGGACCTGCATGTTGGTCATGGCTAGTCATAGGATTGTACACACGTGCTCGTTATTGCATCTTCTTTTAAAACCTACACCCTATCAACCTGTCCAAAGGTTAGCTGCTGAATTGCAACACTCTCTGAACACCTCAAGCAAAGCTTTTAGCACTTGTTATTATAGGTGAGCATTAGCGAGAATACTTTTAATGTCATAGCAAAGCACAAAGATCAACAGAAGAATAAAAGTAACAGATGGAGTTTATTAGTCCAACATCCTTGTTACAGCACAGACCAGCAAATCCTCTCAATAATGCATGTTTCTGAAGCCATACAAAAACATATTAGAAAGAGAGCAATTTATATGGGTGCCGTATAAGCTAGCAGTCATAAACCATGCATAATATATTAGAAATTACAGTGTAACATATCCTTTTGAATGATTACTAGAACTGGTAGGTATCTTCATGACTCTACTCAAGAGGGCCACCAAAAATGGCAATACAAGCCATAAATAAAATCAATGATACCACAAGTTTTCATGTATTCATGGCTATAAAGCCACTAAAGTTGCATGTGCCCACTAGTTTTACAGCTTAATGTTTATGGATTGAAAGAGATAATTTTTCATTTTAATTGAGAAATCTATCCCATTGTTCAGCCAACACTGAAGGAGCTCTCACTTGTGCTCCAACGTACTTGGGTGTGTTCAATGGATGGAACAAATGGCGACTGCAGCAAAAA
The DNA here is from genome assembly GCF_036365525.1 of Heterodontus francisci. Taxonomy (NCBI): domain Eukaryota; kingdom Metazoa; phylum Chordata; class Chondrichthyes; order Heterodontiformes; family Heterodontidae; genus Heterodontus; species Heterodontus francisci. The sequence goes on from NC_090373.1 coordinate 11,248,394, forward strand.
AACCTTTGCATCAGAAGGTCCCTCAAAAGCACAAATATGCAAGGAATGCAGAGAAGAGAAATCATTAAACAGGTGAATTATTTTCTGTACTTGCATGTATCCAAATGTTTCTTTCATCACCCAAAAAGACATTGAATGCTCTGGTGCACAAGCCACATCTCATGACTTAGGGGATTGCAGAAAATCCATATTCATAGGACTCCTCATATCCAATGTTTTTAATAATGAGTCTTATCCAAAATTACTGCAAATTAATACAAAGGCAAAATACTGCAGATGCTGGAAATCTGAAATATAAACAGATAATGCTGGAAATACTCAGCAGGCCAGGCAGCAATTGTGGAGAGAGAAACAGAGTTAACATTTCAAGCCAATGACTTTTCATCAGAACTGGAAAATGTTACAGATGTAAAAGATTTTAAGCAAGTACAGAGGCAGAAAAGGGAGAGCAGAAGTGGAAAGAACAAAAGGGAAGGTCTATGATAGGGTGAACGATAGGTCACCAGCATGAAATGTTAGCCTGGATTTTACAATCAGTAGTGAACGAATGGTACTTGCCCTTTATCACATTTACAGCTGCCCACAGATGTTACGTAAGCTTTTGAGTGACAACTTAAGGTCATTGGGAGTCCAATACAGCATGGCATCTCTAAACAGGATCTGGGACCTGTGCAACAGAGCAAAGAATTGCGTGTCTCCTCAACCAATTAGATTAAAGAATCCTTACTGAGCCACGCAGAGCCCAAAGCACCAAGTGTAGTTAGAATATTAAATTCAATGTAAAATCATGTACAGAAAGCAAAAAAAGGAGGGAGAAAAGATGGGATTAAGGGAGACAGACAGAAAAGAGGGCAAGAAAAAATGGGTAAGTGCTGCAATTTCATGTTCTTACATATATTTCAATATCGGGTCTATCAGTCAGGCACCGTAGAGCACAGTGTGTGGAGGAGCAGGGCAACTTTGACTGGAACTTCCTGACTTCTGCATCTTACTGTACATGTGAGCACAGATGTTGCTTTGTAATGTACACCATGATGAGTGAGTGCTGATGGCCTCAGTTATCGGTACCGCAAAACACAGATGCTGCTTGGCCTGCTGAGTACTTCCAGCATTTTCTCTTTGAATTCGCCAAATGAATTAGATTTGCTATGGAAACAGCATAGTGGCATTCTAAAATGAAGTGCAACAGCAGATTGGTCTGCTAACTATGTTGTTATGCAAATGCTTAATCCATCCGCTCAACATTTTTCTTTCTACTACATTAAAGGAGCTTAACCTATTTAAAATAAATGGGGTAATTTCTCTGCTAGAACTGAGAGCGAATTTGCTGTGAGCACATTGAATGTTCATTTGATATCAACAGTAATTTTTATTTAACCCTGTATTCATGAGGATTTTTAAAGTTTTAAAATGTTATTACAATTTTGGATCTACCGCAGATATCTGCTCGGGTGCAGTTGCTTCCTTAAGCGGTCTGAGTCTTACTTCTGCGAGAATGGACCTGTACTTCCCTATATTTGCTTCGACAAAAGCATGACTTGGAACTATAACAATACTGCCCTCTTGTGATCTTTAATCTTTCTGAAGGCAGTGTAAGAAAACACTTGGTGAGGTAAAGCTTGAATTGAATCTTCCATCTGTTTTATTTCACAGCAAGTTCAGATATAATCAGTTTCACCATTCAATTAGTAGATTATGTTCACGATACAAAATAAAGAATTCAGCATATTGCATCAGTAAGTGAATGCAGATGTCTTAAACAAGATCTCTTAACTGCTCCTCCAGTATTTCTCACTACAAGCCTGCTTAAGTCTTTCACAGCATCATTTAAAAGACCGACAGCTTTTGCAGCCAATGTGGCTACGTTTTAGTCTCTCTTTTTATCTTCCTCTTCAGAGGCACAGGAATCAAAAGACTTTGCCACATTATGGGTGAGGCATTTTTGATTATGTAAACAAGTTAACAAGCAGCTTACTGTTTAGTCTTTAAAACAGCTTCCATTTATCATATTAACAGCCTTCCCATTAGGACTAATACTTATTTTCTAAACCTTGCTGTGGAAAAATTAGTAAAAAAACTCAAACATAGCAATTGGCTAACTGCTTATTCACAAGCACATAAATAAACTTTAGCACTACTGATAACATTGGCTTTTCCTCATCGGTGGGAAACTGCACAACCCTATCAAAAATGCATATCCTCCATTCATCCTCAAATAAGTAAGACCCACACCAATTTAAACCAATGATGGGACTTCCCTTGAATTATTTTAAAGCATCCTTTCATGATGCCCAGCACAAAAAGCAAGCAACTAACCATTTATCCCCCTAATCAAATTATGCTTTAAATTCCGTTGCTTGCCATTGTTTAGTTTAGTTTAGTTTTTCAGTTTAGTTTAGTTTAGAGATACAGCACTGAAACAAGCCCTTCGGCCCACCGAGTCTGTGCCGACCATCAACCACCCATTTATACTAATCCTACACTAATTCCATATTCCTACCACATCCCCACCTGTCCCTATATTTCCCTAAAACTTACCTCTACTAGGGGCAATTTATAATGGCCAATTTACCTATCAACCTGCAAGTCTTTTGGCATGCGGGAGGAAACCGGAGCACCCGGAGGAAACCCACGCAGACACAGGGAGAAATTGCAAACTCCACACAGGCAGTACCCAGAATTGAACCCGGGTCGCTGGAGTTGTGAGGCTGCGGTGCTAACCACTGCGCCGCCATTGGAACCTTGGTTCAGCCATATCAAAAGTTTGTAAATTTTAATCTGAATTGCCTTGGGGCTCACAATTGTCTTTAATGCCTGAAGCAGCGGAATTAAAATTTACAAACATCAAATCTGGTACTAGAAAATATGATGCTTCATGCATGAAACCAAAAATCTTTAATTAGCCCAAAGAATTTTTTGCTGATGTTTGCAGCCAATGCTACTATCATTTCACATATTTAAGTAGGTTTAAGCTGACTTCTCTGGTCAAGTTTGCTGTTACACAGGACTAAGCAAAGCGTTTTCTGAATCAAGTTTATACTGTTATTGCAATTATAATATAATTTTACAGGTAAAATACTGGCTTCCTTAGATGGTGATACAAAGCTGTTTTTAATACCTCAGACTGAATTAATATAATCAGAAAGGACAAAAATGATTAAGGTTACCTCTCTGGTGTTTTATGTCCTGAAAATTTTGATCAACTTAACCAAATCATCTTTATGCTATGTAAGTAGACTCTGCTGTTCACAAAGTATACACAATGGTATTAAACTCAATTGGAACACTTTCAGCATTATTATTATTAATAATTATTATTAATGATAATTTTATCAAGTCATAACATTGAGGTTGGTTTGTCACATAACATTGAGGTAAGTAGCTGAACTTAAAATACTATCATGAGAGGGAATTATAAATGCTACCCTGCATGAATTCAAGGTACTCACTTTACTATTAAAGCAGAACAGTGAAGCATGAATCACCATCAACAAATGCATCAAAACCTGAAATATGATGGAGGTGAAGAACTAGAAATTTGCTCATGCCAAAATGGGTATCTCAGCATCTTATAAGGCAAGAGGCAAGCGCGTGCATTTTCAGGGCTGGAGGCTGTTAAATAAGGACTCCAGTGGGCGGCACAGGGGCGCAGTGGTTAGCACTGCAGCCTCACAGCTCTAGCGACCCGGGTTCAATTCTGGGTACTGCCTGTGTGGAGTTTGCAATTTCTCCCTGTGTCTGCGTGGGTTTCCTCCGGGTGCTCCGGTTTCCTCCCACATGCCAAAAGACTTGCAGGTTGATAGGTAAATTGGCCATTGTAAAAATTGCCCCTAGTATAGGTAGGTGGTAGGGAAATATAGGAACAGGTCGGGATGTGGTAGGAATGTAGGATTAGGGTAAATGGATGGTTGATGGTCGGCACAGACTCGGTGGGCCGAAGGGCCTGTTTCAGTGCTGTATCTCTAACTAACTAACATCCAGGGCCTACACCTGAAACAGGAGTTAGGCTGTTCATTTGTGCAAATAGAGGACATAATGCCTACTTCAGGACTCCTTCCCAAAACTGGGCTGCCCTGAATGCTGCCAGTCTTAAGCCTGCTGTGTTCAAGAAAACCAAGTCTATTTGTGGCCTAACCGCCACAAAGGAAAGTTTTAAAAAAGTATTCACTGGTGTGTGGAGCAGGTCTGAGTGCATCTCCCGGTCACCACAGCAGTACAAAGACCACTATTGGCCCCCAGTTGGCACACTACCCACCTGCTCCCAGGACCTATGAGAGGGATGGTGGCCCAAAATGTAAACAACATAAGAAATAGGAGCAGGAGCAGACCATACAGCTAAAGCCTGGCTTGGGTATAAAATTAAAATCCGACCAGGGCCCGACCCGACAACAGCCAACCCAAACCTGACCCGGGCCCTTTAATTTATTTCATGCCCAGCCCGACCTGAAAATATCAAACATATGATTGAAAAAGAAAAAAATTGTACATTAAAAAGAAAACACTACCGCCAGCTAATGGGAACGGCAATTAGCAGTGCAATTGGGAAATCTACATCAGTAGTACTGTGTCAGAGAGTTCCCAAACTCTGCTCGGGTGCCTAAGGTAGACAAGATAAGTCAACAAGCGTGAGGCTGAGCCACGCCATTACTCTTGCATTTGCAGACAGTTCAGGAACCTAGACATGGTGCTGTCAGACAGCATAACCAACTTTTGTCTGTTTTAGATCCTCTGCTACTTACTTCTTAGTCTACAATATTGAGGAAGGAGGTATTTGTAGCATTTATTGCATTCAGGTCCCTGTACAATTTCAGTAGACATAGAGGGAAATTCCTAGCTTACAAACTTATGGAAATGACGCAGGAAGACTAGCTGGCCCATCAAGAGTGGCAAACAACATAAAAACTCTGGGCCAATGTGGGGGAAAAAAACTCTGTAAATTTCCTCTTCAATGCCCTGCTGTCCTGGCAGCCGAAAACCTGTCCAGGAGATTATATGGACCACGTGTTACGCATAAAGAAACTTACCTTCTACATGACACAATCCTTCTCACAGTCAGGAACTGATTGAGCTCTCTCTTGAAGCCGCTGAGGAAGTCAACACCCACCACACCAGCTGATAGTGTATTCCAGAGGCTCTACATTCTCTGGGAAAAGAACCACCTATCTATTCTGTCTATTCCTACGTGCACGTGGTTTGATGTACTTTTTTTTTAGTTAAGCTCATAGATGGTTTTCTCTCTGCAATGTTACTTGTCTGCTACTGTGAAACAATCAGTTCCAGAGGCTCTACATTCTCTGGGAAAAGAACCACCTATCTATTCTGTCTATTCCTACGTGCACGTGGTTTGATGTACTTTTTTTTTAGTTAAGCTCATAGATGGTTTTCTCTCTGCAATGTTACTTGTCTGCTACTGTGAAACAATCAGTTCCAGAGGCTCTACATTCTCTGGGAAAAGAACCACCTATCTATTCTGTCTATTCCTACGTGCACGTGGTTTGATGTACTTTTTTTTTAGTTAAGCTCATAGATGGTTTTCTCTCTGCAATGTTACTTGTCTGCTACTGTGAAACAATCAGTTGGCAAGTAATGGGGCAAAGGCTTGCTTTTGAACATCAATCAACATTACTTCTACAGTCATTATAGCTTGTTTGAAATTACCTACATTTGATGGGAAAATATTGCATTAATAATTAACACTGTCTAATGTCTTCAAAATGGTTTTGACATGAACTGAAGTTTCTAGAGATAGCCAACTCTCTATTCACTCCCATGGAACAGAACACCAGCCCTTTGGGATCAGAGGAATATTTCATTCAAGGAACACAAGCTATTAGGTTGATTAATATAGACTGTAACGGCAGATTAATATGCCAGGGTGTTTTAATTCATTACTCTGGAAGATTTAGAATTTATACTTGGATGGCCAGTGGTGATTATTCAACACCACTGTTATTCAACACCACTGTTGAATATATACAAGAACAGTGTGCATAATGTCAATTAACGTCTAGACTACATACAATAAATATTGGTTCTATGCATTTTCATTTTTTATATTTGCATTCGCAACACTGGATTATCAAAACTAAGATAATTTGAGTATAAGTTAGTCTCTCACCCACTCAGTAATGAGAATTAAGTAAATTGGATCCTGTGTTTTGGCTTATCTCATAATTCCTAGTGGATTTTGTCCACAGTATCCATTGATGTGGTCAATGGCACTCGCTTTCAATCATAATGTGGCAGCCTTCCAGATGTACAACATACAACAGCTACAACATGACTTTCTACATAAACAATCCCATCATGGAATTCCGTGGTAGACTAATTTTTTTGTCCTCTTTCAATAACCGGGTAGATCTAATTCTTGAAAATTTTTAAAGTTAAGGCAAATCATTAACATGCTTACAACCAGGGTGGTCTGGGCAGGGCATTACTGCAATTTTCCCAAGTCTATATTTGCAATGCTAAAACAAACAAGTTCATAAATTATATTTTAAGCATGTGTTATGTATAAAATGAGACATTAGTATTCTTTTAGAGGCTAATTTTAATTCACATGACTGTTACTCAAATTATCCAGTAAATTTCATACCATTTTGGCAGCCACTATAACTGAAATATGAATGGACCTTACAATCTACTCCTGGGTTTCCTTTGGGCAGAGAAGGCAGCCTCTAATCTATGTTATTGAATTTCAGACTCTAAAGTCATTTTAAATACAATTGCCTTAGAAATGCAACTCTCAAAAATTTCCAGACTTAAAACCAGTCTGGAAAAATAAAACACGTGTTCCCACATTTAAAATTTTTTTTTAATAAGAGTGCAAAGTTTATAAGAGTTTAATAATGTGACACGAGTCTTAATGCATAATATGTATTTATATTGGGGTTTTCACATAAGTGGACATGACAAGTGGCACCAAGACTGCCAAAGCTAAACAGTACAGTCCAGCCCGACCCGACCCGAGCCGAGCCCGAATGCTGGACACAGAATGTAGACCCGACCCGACCTGAACCCGACACATGTAGTCGGATTTGGTCGGGTTCGGGTCAGGTAGCCAGGCTTTACATACAGTCGCTTGAGCCTGCTCCGACATTCAATATGATCATGGCTGATCTTCTGCCTTAACTGCACTTTCCTGCCCACTCCCCATATCCCTCGATTCCGAGACCCCAAAAATCTGTCTATCTCTGCCTTGAATATACTCAACGTTGGAGTATCCACAACCCTCTGGGTAGACTCTGAGTGAAGAAATTTCTCACCAGTCCAAAATGATCGACCCTTTATCCTCAGGCTATGCCCCCCTGTTCTAGTTTCCCCAGTCAGAAGAACCAACCTCAGTTTCTGCCTGTCGAGCCCCTTCCGAAACTGGTATGTTTCAATGAGATTGCCTCTCATTCTTCTAAACTCCAGAGTATAGGCCCAATTTACTCAGCCTATCATGGGACACCCTCTCAACCCAGGAACCAATTTAGTCAACCTTCCCTGTACCGCATCCAAGGCAAGTATATGGAGACCAAAACTGTGCACAGTACTCCAGGTGTGGTCTTACTAAAGCCCTGTACAATTGTATCAAGACTTGCTTTTCTTGCACTCAAGTACTCTTGGAATAAAGGCCAATAATTCTATTTGCATATTTGCTTGCTGCGCCTGCTTGCTAATTTTCACTGTTTCTTGAACAGGTAACTCCAAGTCCCTCTGCATATCAACATTTAGAAGGGTCATGCCTTTTAAAACATATTCTGCTTTTCTATTCTTACGATCAAAGTGAATAACCTCACAGTTCCTCACATTATACTCTATCTGCCACCTTGTTGCCCATTCACTGAATGTGTCGATATCTCTTAGCAGCCTCTTTGTGTCCTCCTAACAGCTTACATTCCCAACTAGCTTTGAATCATCAGCAAACTTGGATACGTTACTCTTGGTCTCCTTGTCGATTGTAAATAGCTGAGGCCCCAGAACTGATTCTTGGGGAACTCCACTAGTTATAGTCTGCCAAATTGAAAATGCCCTGTTTATCCCCACTCTTTGCTTTCTGTCTCTAACCAGTCCTTCACATAGGCTCATATATTACCCTCAAATCCATGAACTCTTATCTTGCGTATTAACCTTTTGTGTGGCGCCTCTTGGAAATCCAAGTATACTACAACAACTGGCACCCCTTTATCTACTCTACCAGTTATATCCAGAAAAAACTCAAATTTGTCAAATATGATTTCCTTTTCATAAAACCATGCTGACTCTGATCATACTATGATTTTCTAAATACATTGTTAAGACTTCCTTAATAATAGATTCCAACATTTTCCCAACGACTGATGTTAGGCTAACTGGCCTGTAGTTCCACGTTTTCCCTCTCCTGCTGTGTTGAATAGCAGTAGATTTGATAACTTCCAATCCTTTCTAGCATCTAGGGAATTTTGGAAAATCATAATCTGTGCATCCACGAAGTGAATGTTCTGGTGGACTTGAAAAGGCACAAATTCGGAGACTTTAAGATGTTACAGCCTCCAGTTCTTTTAAGGCCCAATGGTACTGCCTGGGCTGCTTGCTGTTTTTTCAGCAGTCTGTATTTTAAAGATTATTAAAAGGAGACCAACATGGCTCTTTGGTTACCCTCTATATCTAATACGTAATCTGTGTCTTCTACTGTGAAGACAGGCACAAAATATTTGTTCTATGTCCCTGCCATTTCCTCATTCTCCATTCTCCTGTATTTGCCTCTAAGGGACCAATGCTTACTTTAGCTACCCTCCTCCTTTTTATATACTTATTAAAAATAAACTCTTACAATCTGTTTTTATATTCCTGGCTATTTATTCTCATTCTACTTTTTCCCTTTTTATCAACTTTTTGAAAAGAATATGAGAGTAAACCAGCCAGTAATATAAAAACAGTAAGAGCTTCTATTGGTATACAAAAAGGAAAAGAGCAGCTAAAGTAAACGCTGGCCCCTTAGAAGAAGAGACAGAAGAAATTATCATGGTAAACGAGGAAATGGTAGAGTCATTGAACAAATATTGTGTGTCTGGTCTTCACGGTGGAAGACACAAGTTTCATACCAGAAATAGATGGTAACCTAGGGCTAAAAAGAGTGAGGAAATTAAGGAAATTAACATCAGAGAAAAAGTATTAGAGAAACTCAAGGTACTAAAATTTGACAAATCCCCAGGTCCTGATGGCCTACACCGTATAGTTCTAAAGGAGATAGCTGCAGAGATTGTGGATGCGCTAAACATGATCTTCCAAAATTCTTTAGATTCAGGAACAGTCCCATCAGATTGGAAGTTGGCAAATGTTACACTGCTTTTCAAGAAAGGAGGGAGAGAGAAAACAGGGAACCAAAGGCCAGTTAGCCTAACAGCAATCATTGGAAAATTGCTGCAATCTATTATTAAGGAAGTCTTAACATTGCATTTAGAAAAGCACAGCAGGATTAGAACAAGTCAACATGATTTTACTAAAGGGAACTCCTATTTGACAAATTTATTAGAGATTTTTGAGCATGTAACTAGTAGGGTAGATAAAGGAGAACCAGTAGATGTCGTATATCTGGATTTTCAAAAGGCATTCGATAAGGTGCCGCACAAAAGGTTAATAGGCAAGATAAGAGCTCATAGAGCTTGGGGGTAATATATTAGCATGGACAGAGGATTGGTTAATGGGCAGGAAGCAAACAGTGCGCATAAATGGGGCATTTGCAAGTTGGCAGGCAGTGAATAGTGGAGTGTCGCAAGGATCAGTACTGGGGCCTCAGCTATTTACAACCTATATTAATGACTTGGAAGAAGACAGAAAGTAATGTATCTAATTTTGCTGATGATACAAAAGGTAGGGGAGGACACAGAGAGGCTGCAAAGAGATATAGTCAGGTTAAGTGAGTGGGCAACAAGATGACAGATGGAGTAGGGAAGTGTGAGGTTATTTACTTTGGTCGTAAAAATAGAAAAGCAGAATTTTTTTAAGGTGTGAAACTTGTAAGTGTTGATGTTCAAAGTAAAGCCTGGCTACCCGACCCGAACCCGACCTGACCTGACTACAGGTGTTGGGTTTGGGTTGGGTCGGGTCAGGTCGAAATTCCGAGTCCAGCATTCGGCTCGGGTTGGATCCGGCTGTACACTGCTTCAGGGAAGTCATGGGATCAGGCTTACCCATGATTCCCCACAACTCCAGCTACAGGAATAGCTTGCTGCTGGAACAGATGAAGGAGATTCGTGTCGGGTTGGGCGCGAAAAAAAATTAAATGGCTCAGGTTTCGGATTGGCTGTGGTCAGGTCGGGCTTGGATCGGGTTTTAATTTTATACCCAAGCCAGGCTTTAGTTCAAAGAGGCTTGGGTGTGCTTATACAAGGAATGCAAGAAGTTAGCAGGTGCAAGAAGTTCAGGTACAGCAAACAGTTAGAAAGGCAAATGGCATGTTGCCCTTTATTGCAAGGGGATTGGAGTACAGGAATAAGGAGGTCATGCTGCAATTGTACATGGTTTTGGTGAGACCACATCTAGAGTACTGTGTGCAGTTTTGGTCTCCACATTTAAGAAAGGATATACTTGCATTGGAGGCGGTACAGTGAAGGTTCACTAAATTGGTCCCTGGGATGAGGGGGTGTCCTATGATGAGAGGCTGAGTAAATTGGGCCCAAACTCTCTGGAGTTTAATAGAATGCGAGACGATCTCATTGAAGCATACAAGATTCTGAAAGGGCTGGATAGGATAGACACAGAGGCTGTTTCCGCTGATTGGCGTATCTAAAGCACGGGGGTACAGTCTCAGGATAAGCGGCCAATCGTTTAGGACTGAAATGGGGAGAAATTACTTCACTCAAAGGGTTATGAATCTTTGGAATTCTCTACCCCAGAGGGTTGTGGATGCTCCATCGTTGAATATATTTAAGGCTGGGACAGACAGAGTTTTGGTCTCTCAGGGAATCAAGAGATGCGGCAAGCAGGCGGGAAAGTGGAGTTGAAGCTTAAGATCAGCCATGTTGGTATTGAATGGTGGAGCAGGTTCGATGGGCCACGTGGTCTACTCCTGCTGTTATTTCTTGTGTTTGGTCGCCCTTTGCTATTTTTTAAAACTCTCCCAATCTTCAGGTTTACTATTATTCTTTGCAACATTATGAGCCTCTTTTCATCTATTATCCTCAACTTCCCTAGTAAGGCAAAGATGGATTTCTTTCACCAAGTTGTTTTTTCTTAATGGAATGTATTTTTGGTGAACATTTTGAATTGTTTCTTTCAATGCGTCCCACTGTTTATTTACCACCATACCTATTAATTTATTTATCCAATCGACCTTAGCCAGTTCTCCCTTCATACCTAGGCAAGTGGTTTTCTTTAAGTTTAAGATTCTTGCGATGAACTCAAATATGTCATTCTCAGACTTAATATAGAATTCAACTGTATTATGATCACTTATTCCCAGAGAATCTTTTACTATGAGATTACTAATTAACCCGGCTTCATTATACAATACCACATTAGAGATACAGCACTGAAACAGGCCCTTCGGCCCACCGAGTCTGTGCCGAACATCAACCACCCATTTTATACTAATCCTACACTAATCCCATATTCCTACCAAACATCCCCACCTGTCCCTATATTTCCCTACCACCTACCTATACTAGTGACAATTTATAATGGCCAATTTACCTATCAACCTGCAAGTTTTTTGGCTTGTGGGAGGAAACCGGAGCACCCGGAGAAAACCCACGCAGACACAGGGGGAACTTGCAAACTCCACACAGGCAGTACCCGGAATCGAACCCGGGTCCCTGGAGCTGTGAGGCTGCGGTGCTAACCACTGCGCCACCCCAATCTAAAATACCTTTATACCTAGTTAGCTCCACAATATATTTTTCCAGGAAACTATTGTGGAAGGATTCTACAAACTCATCTTCCAGACTACCTTTGCCAAATTTGATTAAAATCCCCCATGATTATTACATTGCCTTTGTTACAAGCTCAAATTATTTCTTGCTTAATGCTTTGTCCAACGTATAATTACTGTTAGGAAGCCTACAAACTACTCATACCAGCATTTGCTGACCCTTGTGATTCATAATCCCCACTCATATTGATTCTGATTCCTAATCTTCTGAGCCAAGATCTGATCTTAACACTGTCCTTATGTCATCCTTTACTATTAGGGCTACTCCTTCAATTCCATTCTGCCTGCCTTTTCAAAACATCGTGTACCCTGGAACATTTATTTTCCAACACTGGTCACCTTGTAATCATGTCTCTGTAATAGCGATTAGATCAAAACCATTTATCTCTATTTGTGCTTTTAATTCATCTAGCTTTTTATGACTGCTTCACGCATTCAGATAACAAGCCTTTAATTTTATTTTTTAAACTATTCTTTGCACTATTTATTCTTATGCCAATTTGCAGGTGGCTCAGATAGTAATCTAGAGATTAATACCCTTGAGGTTCTACTTATTAATTTAGAAGACAAAATCAAACTCCCTCCTCAGAACCTCATTCTTAGTTCTACCTATGTCGTTGCTTCTTACCATGGACCATGACAACTGGATTCTGCACCAAGTTTTAAACAATAAACATGCTATCCACATCAGCTGGTGATTGTATCCAATTAATAACTCCAGAGAAGCTGAAATTAGTGACTACTATTAATAAACTAAAGGGTCATACTTTTAACCGATTTTTCAATGAAACACATTTTAACAATCCAGTTTGTTTAAACAACAGCACTACATTACCAGTCTTGTCTCAGTGAGAGCAAGTTAAAAGACTGCAGGTTCATGTCCCAGTCCAAGATGAAAGAGTGTTGGAGATGCCATCTTTTGCATGAGATATTATACCAAGTCCTCATCTGAGCTCTTAGATCCCATGTTTGTTTCAAGTGACCAGGTGAGTTCGAATAACATCTTGGCCAACCCAGCACAACAAACACTTTTAATTAGTCACTTAGCTTATTGCTGTTTGTGGAATCAACTCAGCTGAAATTAGTTGCACATTATGGGGAGGCGGTAGTGGTATTGTCACTGGACTAGGAACCCAGAGACCCAGGGTATTGCTCTGGGAACATGGGTTTGAATCCCACCACAGCAAAAGGTGGGATTTGAATTCAATTAATAAATCTGGAATTAAAAGCTAGTCTAATGATGGCCATGAATTGAATCGATGGTTATAAAAACCCATCTGGTTGACTAATGTCCTTCAGGGAAGGAAATCTGCAGACACCAGACCCACACAATGTGGTTGACTCTTAAATGCCCTCTGAAATGGTCTAGCAAGCCACTCAGTTGTACTTAACTGCTATGAAGTCAATAATGAAACAAAACCAGATGGACCACCTAACATTGACCTAAGCTTCGGAAACGACAATGGCAAACCCATCCCTGTTGACCCTGCAAAGTCCTCCTTATTAACATCTGGGGGCTTGTGCCAAAGTTGGGAGAGCTGTCCCACAGGACAGCCAAAGGACTGGAGGACAGCGAATGTGGTACCATTATTCAAGAAGGGTTGCAGGGATAAACCAGTAATTATAGGCCAGTGAGTCTAACATCAGTGGTAGGGAAAATACTGGAAAAAATTCTGAGGGACAGGATTAATCTCCACTTGGAGAGACAGGAATTAATCAAGGATAGTCACCATGGCTTTGTCAGGGGGAGATCATGTCTAACAAATTTGATTGACTTTTTCAAGGAGGCGACTAGGTGAGTATATGAGGGTAAAGCAGTTGATGTAGTCTACATGGTCGATGCCGGGTGTTCCATCCGGTTTCATTCTTTAAGGCTTTTGATAAGGTCCTGCATGGGAGATTGGTCAAGAAGGTAAGAGCCCATGGGATTCAGGGCAATTTGGCAAATTGGATCCAACACTGGCTTAGCGGCAGGAGGCAGAGGGTGATGGTCGAGGGTTGTTTTAGTGATTGGAAGCCTGTGACCAATGGTGTAGCGCAGGGATCGGTGCTGGGACCCTTGCTGTTTGTAGTGTACATTAATGATTAGACGTGAATATAAGAGGTATGATCAGTAAGGTCGCAGATGACACGACAATTGGTGGTGTCGTAAATAGTGAGAAGCATAGTCATAGATCACAGGACGATATAGATGGGCTGGTAGGATGGGCGGAGCAGTGGCAAATGGAATTTAATCCTCAGAAGTGTGAGGTGATGCATTTTGGGAGGACTAACAAGGCAAGGGAATATACACTGGATGGTAGTACCCAAGGAAGTACAGAGGGTCAGAGGACCTTGGTGTACGTGTCCACAGATCACTCAAGGCAGCTGCACAGGTAGATAAGGTGGTTAGGAAGGCATAAGGGATACTTGCCTTTATTAGCCAAGGCACAGAATATAGCAGCAGGGAGGTTATGATGGAGCTGTATAAAACGCTAGTTAGGCCACAGCTGGAGTACTGTGTACAGTTCTGGTCGCCACACTATAGGAAGGGCGTGATTGCACTGGAGAGGGTGCAGAGGAGATTCACCAGGATGTTGCCTGGGCTGGAGCATTTCAGCTAGGAAGAGAGACTGGATAGGCAAGGGTTGTTTTCCTTAGAGCAGAGAAGGCTGAGGGGGTACCTGATTGAGATATACAAAATTATGAGGGGCATAGATAGGTTAGATAGGAAGAAACCTTTTCCCTTAGTGGAGGTGTCAATACCAGGGGGCATACATTTAAGGTAAGGGGCAGGAGGTTTGGAGGGGATTTGAGGAAAAAAAATTTCACTCAGAGGGTGGTTGGAATCTGGAACACACTGCCTGAAGGGGTGGTTGAGACAGGAACCCTCACAACATTTAAGAAGTATTTAGATGAGCACTTGAAACGCCTTAGCATACAAGGTGACAGGCCAAGTGCTGGAAAATGGGATTAGAATAGATAGGCGCTTTTTGGCCGGTACGAACACGGTGGGCCGATGGGCCTGTTTCTGTGCTGTATAACACTATGTCCCACAGACTAGTCAAGCAACAGCCTGACATAGTCATACTCACGGAATCATACCTTACAGACAATGTTCCAGATACCACCATCACCATCCCCGGGTATATCCTATCCCACTGGCAGGGCAGACCCAGCAGAGGTGGCGGTACAGTGGTATACAGACATAGAAACATAGAAAATAGGAGCATGAGTAGGCCCTTTGGGCCTGCTCCGCCATTCAAAAAAGATCATGGCTGATCGTTTAGTTCAGTACCCTGTTCCTGCTTTCTCCCCATATCCCTTGATCCCTTTGGCATTAAGAAATATATCTATCTCCTTCTTGAATATATTTAATGACTTGGCCTCCACTGCCTGCTGCAGTAGAGAATTCCACAGGTTCACCACCCTCATGGTGAAGAAATTTCTCCTCATCTCGGCTCCAAATGGCATATCCCGTACCCTGAGACTGAAACTCCTGGTTCTGGACTTTCTGGCCATCGGGAACATCCTGCATCTAGCCTGTCTTATCCTGTTAGAATTTTATAGCTTTCTATGAGATCCCCTCTCATTTTTCTAAACTCTAGTGAATACAGGCCTAGTCCACCCAATCTCTCCTCATACGTCAATCTTGCCATCTCAGGAATCAGCCTAGTAAATCTTCTTTGCACTCCCTCCATGGCAAGAACATCCTTCCTCAGATAAGGAGACCAAAACTGCACACAATACTCCAGACGTGGTCTCACCAAGGCCCTGTATAACTGCAGTAAGACATCCTTGCTCCTGTACTCATATCCTCTTGCAATGAAGGCCAACATACCATTTGCCTTCCTAACTGCTTGCTACACCTGAATGCTTGCTTTCAGCGACTGATGTACAAGGACACCCAAGTCTCGTTGCACCTCCCCCTTTCCCAATCTATCACCATTCAGATAATGATCTGCCTTTCTGTTTTTACAACCAAAGTGGATAAACTCACATTTATCCACGTTATACTGCATCTGCCATGCATTTGCCCACTCACCCAACTTATCCAAATCACATTGGAGCCTCTTTGCATCCTCCTCACAGCTCACATTCCCCCCCAGCTTTGTGTTGTCCACAAACTTGGAAATGTTACACTTAGTTTCCTCACGCAAGTTATTAATATATATTGTGAATATCTGGGGCCCAAGCACTGATCCCTATGGTGCCCCACTAGTCACTGCCTGTTACCTGGAAAAAGACCTGTTTATTCTTACTCTGTTTCCTGTCTGTCAACCAATTCTCAATCCATGCCAGTATATTACCCCCAATCCCAAGTGCTTTAATTTTGCACACTAACCACTTATGTGGGACCTTATCAAAAGCCTTCTGAAAATCGAAATACACCACATCCACTGGTTCTCCCTTATCTATTCTACTAGTTACATCCTCAAAAAACTCCAGTAGATTTGTTAAGCATGATTTCCCTTTTGTAAACTCATGCTGACTTTGTCCAATCCCGTTTATGCTTTTCAGGTGTCTGCTATCACATCCTTTATAATAGACTCCAGCATTCTCCCCACTACTGATGTAAGGCTAACTGGTCTGTAATTCCCTGTTGTTTCTCTACCTCCTTTTTTAAATCGTGGGGTTACATTTGCCCCCCTCCAATCTGTAGGAACTGCTCCTGAGTCAGTTGCCCTGGGAATCCTCAACATCGACTCCAGACCCACGAAGTGCCATGGCATCAGGTCAAATATGGGCAAGGAAACCTCCTGCTGATTACCACCTACCGCCCTCAGCTGATGAATCAATACTCCTCCATGTTGAACACCACTTGGAGGAAGCATTGAGGGTGGCCAAGGGCGCAGAATGCACTCTGGGTGGGGGACTTCAATGTCCATCACCAGGAGTGGCTCAGTAGCACCACCACTGACCGAGCTGGCTGAGTCCAAAAGGACATGGCTGTTAGTCTCGGTCTGCGGCAGGTGGTGAGGGAACCAACAAGAGAGAAAACATACTTGACCTTGTCCTCACCAATCTGCTTGCCGCAGATGCATCTGTCCATGACAGTATTGGCAGGAGTAACCACCGCCCAGTCCTTGTGGAGATGAAGTCCCGCCTTCACATTGAGGATATCCTCCATTGTGTTGTGTGGCACTACCACCATGCTAAATGGGATAGATTTCAAACAGATCTAGCAATGCAAAACCGGGCATCCATGAGGCACTGTGGGCCATCAGCAGCCACAGAATTGTACTCAACCACAATCTGTAACCTCATGGCCTGGCATATTCCCCAATCTACCTTTACCATCAAGCCGCGGGATCAACTTTGGTTCAATGAAGAGTGCAGGAGGGCATGCCAGGCGCAGCACCAGGCATACCTCAAAATGAGGTGTCAACCAGCTGAAGCTACAACACAGGACTACTTGCGTGCCAATCTGCGTAAGCAGCATGCGACAGACAGAGCCAAGCGATCCCATAACCAACGGACTAGATTTGAGCTCTGCAGTCCTGCCACATTTTTATGAATGGTGGTGGACAATTAAACAACTAACTGGAGGTGGCGGCTCCACAAATATCTCCATCCTCAAGGATGAGGGAGTCCAGCACATCAGTGTAAAAGATAAGGCTGAAACATTTGCAATAATGTTCAGTCAGGAGTGCCGAGTTGATGATCTATCTCGGCCTCCTCCCGAAGTCCCCAGCATCACAGATGCCAGACTTCAACCAATTCGAGTCACACCACGTGATTTCAAGAAACGACTGAAGGCACTGGATACTGCAAAGCAATGGGCCCTGACAATATTACAGCAACAGTACTGAAGACCTGTGCTGCAGAACTTGCCACGCCCCTAGCCAAGCTGTTCCGTTACATCTACAACGCTGGCATCTACCTGGCAATGTGGAAAATTACCCAGGTATGTCCTGTACACAAAAAGCAGGACAAAGGAACTTAGTGGGCAAGTGCCCATCATAATGGCAATTACATACAGCATTACTTGCCTGTACAAATATGCACTATGCTCCTCTTCCAACATACAACAAATATCTGTGGTGTGATAAAGGCTGGGGTAGGAATATAGAAAGGTGAGTGGGAAGGACTGAATGGCTTGTACTCACTAGTATGTTCTTTAAGTTTATTCTATGTTCTACTTTCAAGCCAGCTTACATTGGATTTATGCTGTAATTCATCGTTACTAATATCACAATTTTAACAAAATACGTGCAGACTTTTCAAAAACCACGGAAATAAATAATTTAAAATAGCCCAAGAATGGTGCATGGGGTTAGTGCGAAATGAGTTTCCAGCATTCATTTCTTGCTGTGCACAGAAGTGACTAGGAAAAGCTGTAGAACAGTTAGTTATAACATGGCTTAGCAGCTGTTCTATCACAAAAGAATATGCAACAAAATGACAAACAAATAAAGGAACACATTAATCACAAAATGTTTTATGAAACAAATGAAGCTAAAATGAATTTTGAATATAAAAGTATTGCTTGCTCCATTTAGATTAGGGTGCTCGGCTCATTGAAGACACATGGTTAAATTAACAAAAAAAACCAAGAAATTAAAAAGTTATTTCGAATGAAGTACAAGACCACAGTTGCAATGGGAAGAAAAGCATGATATTTTGGTACCTTGATTTCAAATTTCCACGGCAACAATAGAGCAAAGATTTGATGTCGTCATTCCTTAGACCTTCTTTGCCTAAACCAGATTCCCTAGTGGCACAACTTTATTATTGAATTTTACACAATTTCAGTTTTGCTGAAAACAGAGACATTTTGTAAAAGCTTTACGTCTTGCACTCATCAGGACGAATCACAAGAATACCAATGTAAGGAAAAGAAACAAATTTATACAGTATAAGAGAGTGCTGATTGGTTGGCAAGTGAACTCTGATTGGTAGAGGTGTTGCCATGGAGAATGCACCAGTTTATGGTGACTGACAGTTAAATGCCAAGCTTTGCTTGAAATTTAAACTAGGCAGCTTGGCTCTGATTGGTCAAGGCATTGCCCTGAGGACTGAACCAGCAAATGGCTCAACATTAGATGTGATTCTGCGATTGGACAATATTTGCTAAATAATCCTCAGTGTGCTAAGAATTATGCTGACAACCAACTTAAGATTGTCAGTCGGGCTCACAGTGTGGCGCATTTGGACGTACTGGAAACTATTAATACACAGGGCCCTGTTCTTTACAGACAGAAATAACATGTACACACATGCGCCTGTTCCAGCTAAACAAAATAAGTGACAGCCATTCGCTTGTTCATTCCTCTGGGCAACGCCTTGACCAGAGTCAAGCTGCCTGGTTTAAATTTCAAACAAGGCTTGGCAGTTAACTGTCAGTCAACATAAACTGGGACATTCTCCATGGCAACACCTCGACCAGAGTCATTTGGAAACCAATCAGCACTCTCTTCTCATACAGTATAAATTTGTTTCTTTCCCTTACTTTGGTATTCTTACGAATTGTCCTGATGAGTGCAAGAAAAGCTTTGAGAAAATGTCTCTGTTTTCAGCAATACTTAAGTTCTGTACTACCAAACGATAATTTTAGTTATTATAAATACTGCTATCCAGCAGTTTGCCCCAATGGCAATTTAGCCCACATAATAAATAATTTTCTAAATATTATTATCTGCTTGGTCAAAGTCAAAAATATAAAAGACTTTCCAATGACCCTATATCAAATACAACACTAGGAGTTTACAGCACAGAAGGTGGCCATTACCTGCCATGTCTGCGTTAGGTTTTGCTCAAGTAATCTAAAATTAGCTTCCATTATTTATTAAATTTTATATTGAACTATTTTGTGCCTGCCAGTCAATCTAGGAATGATGCTATACCTACAATGCTACATCATGTTTCAACAAAGCTAATTTTTTTCTTTTTAATAAGTGTCAAAACAAGAACCAATTAGTGGTAACTCTAAGGCACTGACTCACAATTTGTCTCTGATGGCTCTGGAGCACAAAAACAAAATACACTAAGGTACCAACAGGCAATAAATTTCCTGGAGCTCTGACTTCAACACTGATTATTAATTCTGCATACAAGGAGCTAAGCACCAGGCAACAACTTTGTCTGAGAGAGGTGTCCAGAGGGATAAGAAGCAGCCTTTGAAGCTCTGTCATTGGCATTCTATGCTGACTTTTTAGGTAAATACTAAATGTTGAGATACATCTGCTACAGTTCTTGCATTCCAAATAAAAACAGAGGTGAATACTTCAGCACGGCCAATCCTTATAGTATTACACCTGCTGATTTTGATGGTAACTGTCAACTTGGTCACATGATACAAATAGCTTCTGGTACAACGTAAGCTCTCCTTAAATAGTGGTTTACATGACTTAAACTATATAGAGTCCATTGACAGCCTACCAAACAAATCCACCATATTCTATTAATAAGTAAATACAACCTTCATAGAATACCAAAGTTTCCAGTGACAAATAGAACTGAGCTTTCCTGTGGATTCCTACAACATTAGATTTTCCAACAATCTTTAGTGTTGTTTTGCATCCAAGATACACGTGGATGTTCCATTTGGAATAGATGTGGATGACCAACATTCATCATTCTTAGAACTACCAACTTGGTCACTTAAATTCTTCAGTCAATTTAAATTTTGACCAGTTATTTGAGATACATTCCATAGAATTCAAATCCAAACCATCTTACAAATGAAAACGAGCACTCAAACAAGACATCCAGCAGAAACAGTTGTGCTGTGAGCAATGCAGCATCCAGCTATTTGGAATATGTGGTGCAGAGCTGCAATAACTACTTTTAAAAAAATCAGGTTGCTCAAGAGAGAAATGTCAAAATTGTGCCACAAAAGGAAATAATGAAGGCATTTAAAAAAAATTCTTACAGGTCTATAGGTAGAGAATGGGCTATTATCCTGTCACTACCTTTGGTGGCTGGATTTAAATTTTGCTCTGATAGATGGTCTGAGAGTCTGCTCTTTGGGACCTATTAACAGTCCAAAGTAAAAGGAGCAGGCAGCCTCAGTTCAGAAACAATTCAAAGCAATTCACACTTGGCATTGAAAAGGATAAAATTCACATTTGAAGTTGAAAGATTAAAACAGCAATGCTATGCTGTCCATCAACAGACGAAGTACAGTCATTTTAATCTATGTAGAATTTAGACCAGATTAAAGAAATATATAAATTAGGATATAGAAAACGGTTCCTTTTATATTCAAAAATTGAACAATGTAAGCTAAAAGAGCAAGCAACTTTTCACAGAATTAAACAAATGTAAAGACAATAAATTCTGACTTTTTGAAATTATGTAAATGGGAACCTGATTCCCCAACATATAAATATGTTGAAAGGGATTTCAAATGCAAGGCACAGCACTTTCTCTCTGCAGGAAAAAAATCCAGGGGCAATGCAGTGTTTTCTTACCAAGCATAAAACTGAAGAGGCTGAATTTATTGGTGAATGTGACACCCTTATTCAAGAAAGGGTGTAAGGACAGTCCTAGCAACTATAGGCAGTTAGTTGGTGGGTAAGGTTATAGAAACAATAATCAGGGAAAACTTCAGCATATACTTGGAGAGGTTCGAGTTGGGATAGCCAGCACGGATCTGTGGAGGGCAAATCATGCTTGACTAATCTAATTGAATTTTTTGATGAAGTAACAGAGAAGGTTGAAGAAGGGAATGCAGTGGATGTTGTCTATATGGATTTTAAGAAAGCATTTGATAAGGTGCCATATAAAAGGTTGGTTAACAAAATTGAGACTGTTGGAATAAGAGGGTCAGCGTCCAAACAGATAAAAACAAATTGGCTTACAGACAGAAAACAGCTGTAGTAAATGGTTGCTTTTCAGACTGGAAGATGGTAGACAGTGGTGTTCCCCAAGGGTAAGTGCTGGGACCACTGCTTTTTTTGTTAAATTTAAATGACTTGGATCTTGGAACACAGAGTAGAATCTCAAAATCTGTCGATGACACCAAACTTGCAGATGTGGCAAACAGTGAGGATGATATGAACCACCTTTAACAGGACATAGATAGGCTAGCAAAATGGGCAGAGAGGTAGCAGATGGAATTTAATAGAGACAAGTGTGAGGTGATGCATTTTGGCAAAAGGAATAGGGAGAGGCAATCTATACTTAAAGGCACAGTTCTAAAGAGTGTGCAGGGACAGAGGCATCTGGCGGGGTGCAGGTGGATCAATCTTTGAAGTGGTAGGACATATTGAGAGAGTGGTTAGTAAAGCATATGGGATCTTGGGCTTCATAAACAGAGACATTGGGTACAAAAGCAGGGAAGTTATGCTGAACCTTTATAAAGATCTGGTTGGACCCCAACTGGAGTACTGCATCCAGTTCTGGTCACCACGCTTCAGGAAGGATGCACAGGCCCTTGACAGGGTGCAGAGGAGATTTATCAGGATGGTTGATTTTAGTTACAAGATTAATTTGAAAAAACTGGGGTTGTTCTCCTTAGAACAAAGGAGATTGAGGGGAGATAATCCATTCTCCAACCTAAACAACCTGCTTGAATCCCTCCAATCAGACTTCTGCCACTGCTACAGCAACAAAATGGTCTAACCAAAATCAAACATTTTCTTTAACTGACACATTAAGCCCACCTCAACTTCAGCTATGTCAAAAACTGAAGAACACACCATTCTTCAATGTCACTCCTCTGTTGTCCTGCTCAGTGAGACTGCACTCATCCCTATCTAATTATAGTCAGGGCAACTTCAGCAATGGCTTCTCTTCCCACATTTGTGCTGTTGCCTCAAGAACCTAAACCTGGGCCCTCTCCTCTTTCTCATCTACACGCAGCTCTTCGGCAGCATAATCAGATGACAAGGTTAACATCCACATGTACGCTGATGGCACCCTGCAAACTTCTCGCAAACCCTCCACTACCTCTGTTGATCAAGTAGTCCGGCAACATTCAGTCTTGGATGAGCCACAGGTTCCTTCAATTACACAGGGGAAGACTGAAGCAATAACTTTCATACACTTGCCATTGATTCCATCCTTTTCCCTGGCCACTGACTCAGAACAAAGCAAACTGTTTGCAAACTTGGCACCTTCAATAACCCAACCCCATATATTCTCCACCACAGAAACCACTTACTTCCACCTCTAACATTGCCAATTTCTGTCTGTATTTCAGCCCATCTGCTGTTAAATCCCTTATCGATACCTTTAATCACTCCCAGCCTCAACTATTCCAATAATCACCTGGTGGTCTCCCATCCACTGCTGTTCATAAATTTTCACTTCTCCAAACCTCTGTTTCCTGTATCCCATTTCTCACCAAGTTCCTTTCACCCATCACTTTTGCCGTGGCTGATGTACACTGGCTTCCTGATTCCCAATGCTTCCAATTTAAAATTACTACTCTAGCATTTAGATTCCCTTTGTGACCTTACCCCGCTCCCTGTTTCTACAACCACCTCTATCCCTTCGATCCTTCCCAAAGTCTCAATTTTTGTTTCAGGCATCTTGGGCACCTCTCCCTTTATGCTAAGTATGATTCCAGTCAGAAGAGAATTTTTCTCTTGATTCCCATTGACTTCAATTTTACTTGGGCTCCTTGATGCAATACTCAGTCAAACGCTGCCTTGATGTGATCCAGAACTAGCTGCGCCCCTCGCCAAGCTGTTTGAATACAGCTGCAACACTGCTGTTTACCTGACAAAGTGGAAAATTGCCTAGGTATGTCCTGTTCACAAACATCAGGACAAATTCAATCTGGCTAATAATCGCCACATTGGTCTACTCTCAATCATCAGTACAGTGATGGAAGGAATTGTCGACAAGCGGCACTTACACAGTAATAATCTGCTCACTGATGCTCAGTTTGGGTTCTGCTAGGACCAGTTGGCTCCAGACCTCATTACAGCCTTGGTCCAAACATGGAGCTGAATTCCAGACGAGATGAGAGTAACTGTCCTTGACATCAAGGCAGCACTTGACCAAGTATTGCATCAGTGACAACATCCGAAAACAGCATCAGTTACCACATGTATGCTGATCACTCCTCATTCTACCTCGCCCCTACTTCTCTCTGCTCCCTCCTAAACTGTCAGACTGTTTGTCCAACATTCAGTAACAGATGAGCAGAAATTTCCTCCAACTAAATAATGGGTAAACAGAACTTATTGTCTTCAGTTCCCACCACAAAACACTTTTCTCTAGATACTGATTCCATCCTTCTCCCTGGCAACTATCTGACATTGAACCAGACTGGCATCCTATCTGATTCCGCGATGAGTTTCCGACACCATATCCTCCCCATTACCAAGAATGCCTACTTCCACCTCCATAACGTTGTTCACCTCCACTTGTTTCAGCTTATCTACTGCTGAAAGACTCATCCATGCCTTTGCGAGTTCGAGGCTTGATTATTCCAATGTCCTTCCAGTTCCATAAACTTCAGCACAGCCAAAACCCTGCTGCCGGTTCACCCATCACCCCTGTACTTCTGGCCTGGTAATGCCTCACTTTTAAAATTTTGATCCTCGTTTTCAAATCATGGCCTCATCTCTCCCTATCTCTGTAACTTCCTCCAGCCCTACAACCCTCTGAGAGTTCTGCAATCCTCTAATTCTGGCATCTTGGGCAACCCCAATTTCTATCGCTCCACCAATAGCAACAATGTCTGGGTTTTAGGCCCTCTCCTTCTTTATGGCTTTCTTTAAAATCGACCTCTGACCAAATTTTTGGTCATTTGTCCCAATATCTTTCATGGCACAGTGTCAAACTACATTAAAGGTGTTATATAAATGCAAATTGTTGCTATTGGAAACAAAATCAATAACAACTTTGAAAAGGGAATTGGATAAAACCTGGAAGTAGAAAAATCTGCAGGGTTATGAGGAAACAGCAGATGAGTGGGGCTAATTGGGTAGGTTGTTTCAAAGAGCCATCAGAGGCATGCTGGCCTCCTTCCATACAATATCATTCTACGAAATGGTTTGTGAATAATCAAACAGAATTGTGGATACTGTAATTTAAACTACTCTGAATCAGGAAGGTAATAAAAGAACTTCAGTTGTCTCTAAGAATTGAAGTAATACATCTAAATTTTGAATTTGATCAGTTTTGGGCACAAAACACTCAATAATTGATTAAACAGCATCTTCACAAACTTCCCCAATGTACAAATTAACATTGTACTTCAATAAACATAGACCACTGCATAAACATTCAATTTGAAGAATTATGTCAATGTAGGAGTCCTCAACATAATTAAAAGGTACACACTCAAAGTCTATGAATTAACAGCATTTCGTCTGTTCTTTGCCAACTGTTTTTTCTTGTATTAGGAAGGCAAATGGCATGTTGGCCTTTATTGCAAGGGGATTGAAGTACAGGAATAAAGAAATCTTACTAAAATTGTACAGGGTTTTGGTGAGGTTGTACCTGGAATACTGTGTGCAGTTTTGGTCTCCACATTTAAGAAAGGATATACTTGCATTGGAGGCAGTGCAGCAAAGATTTATTAAATTGGTCCCTGGGATGAGGGGGTTGTCCTATGATGAGAGGCTGAGTAAATTGGGCCTATATTCACAGGCGTTTAGAAGAATGAGAGGCGTTCTAATTGAGACATATAGGATTCTGAAAGAGCTTGATAGGGTGGAAGCTGAGAGACTGTTTCTGCTGGTTGGGGAATCGAGAACGTGAGGGCACAGTCTCAGGATAAGGGGCTGATCATTCAGGATTAGGATAAGAAGAAATTACTACACTCAAAGGGTTGTGAATCTTTGGAATTCTCTACCCCAGAGGGTTGCAGAAGCTCCATCATTGAATACATTTATGGCTGGGATAGACAGATTTTTGGTCTCACAGGGAATCAAGGGATGTGGGGAGTGGGCAGGAAAGTGGACTTACAACCCAAGATCAGCCATGATCGTATTGAATGGCAGAGCAGGCTCGATGGGCCATATGGTCTACTTCTGCTCCTATTTCAAGTGTTCTTGTATTCCAATCCATTTTTGCATATAAATATCCAAGCATCTCAAGTTTAAAAATGACTACTCAATTTTTCATGGTGAAGCAGAGTTTGTTTTAGCCAATGATGGAAGTTAAAATCTTCTCCAGGAAGTCAAGACCACATGTAGCCTTCAGGTGAAGCAGGGAGGAAGAATGAAGTATATCTGAACCAGGGCACACAGATGTAGGTCAGTCCTCAGCACTTCCACCAAGGTGAGGTGGAGTGCACTATTAACGTGACATGTTTACATAGGCAGTTTCATTATAAATGCTAGTGGATATTTATGAAGGAAAATATTGACAAAATGAGCTCGGGGACAAGATATTTTACATATTACTAGACATGACATGAAAATGAACATCTGATAGCTGGTTTCAGGTTTGGTGAAATTCAAGATTCAGAAAGAAAAATTCTCATTTAAGCAAATCTGTAACTACTTACCTAGCTCCATCCTGCGAGATGTGGGTAATTCTTTTGTAACCATGGTGAAGTAGTTGAAAAGGCCCTTGTAAGCCAGCAGCAAGCTTGAACAGAGATTGTAGTGGAAATTGTAAGCATGTTGCATGCAGCTTTCTGGCACCACATAATTGCTTCCCTGAAAATACAACAAGTTTGGTGGAAATTAATTGTGCGCACTCTAATCATGCAAGTGGGAGATAAAGAATGTAAGGTCCACATGTAAGACTGCAAAATAGTGAATTTTAGCACAATGTATAGCTATGGTCAAAGTGATCTGAATGCACAAGATAACTTCCACCCCTAAAATCCATACAACAAAAAATGGATAAGTTGAAGGCCAACACTGAAAAACTTCTACCTGCACAACTTCTCACCTTGGTGTTAGTTGACATGCACAAATACATTTTCTTAATTCCTTCCCTTTTCGACCAGCACATTCCTTTGCACTTTTGATCTCCTCGAACACTGATATTTCAAATGGCAGATTTCTCTCCCATTTTCAGTCTTAGTCTTTCTCCCAGTTACTTGGCATCTGTTCCGATGATGCCACCTTCTGACTTATTTTTCTCTCAGCTGAAGATTTCCCTCTGACGTGGTAGACAAGACCCTTGACTGGTTCCTTCCCCCTCATCCTCTGTCGCAAACATGAAATATGCCCTATTACCCTCCACATTAAACAGTGTCAGCGATCTCTAATGTGATTCCACCAAATAAATCTTCCTCTCCCACACTGCTTTCTCAACAGACCATTCCCTCTACGGGCCCCTAGTTTACTCTTACACATGTCTACCCCATACCCAGCACTTTTCTGTGCAAACTCTAAAGATGCAAAATTTGTTCATTCACAACCTACGACAGCATTGTCCATGTCTTCTTCTTTTGGGCCTCCTTATCTCGAGAGACAATGGATACGCGCCTGGAGGTGGTCAGTGGTTTGTGAAGCAGCGCCTGGAGTGGCTATAAAGGCCAATTCTGGAGTGACAGGCTCTTCCACAGGTGCTGCAGAGAAATTTGTTTGTTGGGGCTGTTGCACAGTTGGCTCTCCCCTTGCGCCTCTGTCTTTTTTCCTGCCAACTACTAAGTCTCTTCGACTCGCCACAATTTAGCCCTGTCTTTATGGCTGCCCGCCAGCTCTGGCGAATGCTGGCAACTGACTCCCACGACTTGTGATCAATGTCACACGATTTCATGTCGCGTTTGCAGACGTCTTTATAACGGAGACATGGACGGCCGGTGGGTCTGATACCAGTGGCGAGCTCGCTGTACAATGTGTCTTTGGGGATCCTGCCATCTTCCATGCGGCTCACATGGCCAAGCCATCTCAAGCGCCGCTGACTCAGTAGTGTGTATAAGCTGGGGATGTTGGCCGCTTCAAGGACTTCTGTGTTGGAGATATAGTCCTGCCACCTGATGCCAAGTATTCTCCGAAGGCAGCGAAGATGGAATGAATTGAGACGTCGCTCTTGGCTGGCATACGTTGTCCAGGCCTCGCTGCCGTAGAGCAAGGTACTGAGGACACAGGCCTGATACACTCGGACTTTTGTGTTCCGTGTCAGTGCGCCATTTTCCCACACTCTCTTGGCCAGTCTGAACATAGCAGTGGAAGCCTTATTTATGCGCTTGTTGATTTCTGCATCTAGAGACAGGTTACTGGTGATAGTTGAGCCTAGGTAGGTGAACTCTTGAACCACTTCCAGAGCGTGGTCGCCAATATTGATGGATGGAGCATTTCTGACATCCTGCCCCATGATGTTCGTTTTCTTGAGGCTGATGGTTAGGCCAAATTCATTGCAGGCAGACGCAAACCTGTCGATGAGACTCTGCAGGCATTCTTCAGTGTGAGATGTTAAAGCAGCATCGTCAGCAAAGAGGAGTTCTCTGATGAGGACTTTCCGTACTTTGGACTTCGCTCTTAGACGGGCAAGGTTGAACAACCTGCCCCCTGATCTTGTGTGGAGGAAAATTCCTTCTTCAGAGGATTTGAACGCATGTGAAAGCAGCAGGGAGAAGAAAATCCCAAAAAGTGTGGGTGCGAGAACACAGCCCTGTTTCACACCACTCAGGATAGGAAAGGGCTCTGATGAGGAGCCACCATGTTGAATTGTGCCTTTCATATTGTCATGGAATGAGGTGATGATACTTAGTAGCTTTGGTGGACATCCGATCTTTTCTAGTAGTCTGAAGAGACCACGTCTGCTGACGAGGTCAAAGGCTTTGGTGAGATCAATGAAAGCAATGTAGAGGGGCATCTGTTGTTCACGGCATTTCTCCTGTATCTGACGAAGGGAGAACAGCATGTCAATAGTCGATCTCTCTGCACGAAAGCCACACTGTGCCTCAGGGTAGACGCGCTCGGCCAGCTTCTGGAGCCTGTTCAGAGCGACTCGAGCAAAGACTTTCCCCACTATGCTGAGCAGGGAGATTCCACGGTAGTTGTTGCAGTCACCGCGGTCACCTTTGTTTTTATAGAGGGTGATGATGTTGGCATCGCGCATGTCCTGGGGTACTGCTCCCTCGTCCCAGCACAGGCATAGCAGTTCATGTAGTGCTGAGAGTATAGCAGGCTTGGCACTCTTGATTATTTCAGGGGTAATGCTGTCCTTCCCAGGGGCTTTTCCGCTGGCTAGGGAATCAATGGCATCACTGAGTTCCGATTTGGTTGGCTGTATGTCCAGCTCATCCATGACTGGTAGAGGCTGGGCTGCATTGAGGGCAGTCTCAGTGACAGCATTCTCCCTGGAGTACAGTTCTAGGTAGTGCTCAACCCAGCAGTCCATCTGTTTGCGTTGGTCAGTGATTATTGTCCATGTAGGACAGAAATTTACACATACTTCCTCCAAGTATACTGTATCTGTGGTTCACCATGCTCTTTCCTCCACACTTATTAGGTGATCACTTCGCTGAATATCTCTATTGTGTCCTTGACCCAGAGCACCCAGTTGAGTTCCACCTTAATTCTCTATTCTGCTCTCATTCTGATCCGTCTTTGGCCTTCTGCATTTTTCAATAAACCTCAACACAAGTTTGAGAAACAGGTGGGTATGGGGGTGTGGTTGTCTGTGTGTGTTTTCCCTTTGGTACGACTGAGGTGGGAGGAGTGCACTGTTAATTCAGTCCCACTTCTCCACGGGTCACGGCACAGTGGCACAGTGGTTAGCACCGCAGCCTCACAGCTCCAGCAACCCGGGTTCGATTCTAGGTACTGCCTGTGCAGAGTTTGCAAGTTCTCCCTGTGTCTGCGTGGGTTTCCGCCGGGTGCTCCGGTCCAAAGGACTTGCAGGTTGATAGGTAAATTGGCCATTGTAAATTGCCCCTAGTGTCAGTAGGTGGTAGGAGAATGGTGGGGATGTGGTAGAAAATATGGGGGTAGTGTAGGGTTAGTATAAATGGGTGGTTGTTGGTTGGCACAGACTCGGTGGGCCGAAGGGCCTGTTTCAGTGCTGTATCTCTAAATAAATAAATATCAATAGATTTTCCCACCTACTGGAAAACAGACAATGACATACTCTATTTGTCCCCCAGAATAAAGCATGCCCACCACATTTCTTTAATCAATAACATTAACTATTTATTATAAAAACAAGTCTTAACCAATAATGAGATAACTCTATATACGAAAAGCTCATTTCCCTAGCCCTCATGCACACACACATACTTAAAAAAAAACGGTTATCCAGGAAAAAAGGATTTTTTGATTTGCAGCTGTTTCACAGGAATGAAAGGAATAATAAAATAACTTAGGCTGTCATGTTCTGGTAGGAAGCTCTTCTGTTTGGTGAGGTGTCCCAGAGTCAAATAGTCAGATGTCACTCAAAGTCTCTCCAGGCGAGGTTGATGAACAGTCTGTGCTGAACAGGCGTTCAAGACTATTCAACTGCAGAA
The DNA here is from genome assembly GCF_036365525.1 of Heterodontus francisci. Taxonomy (NCBI): domain Eukaryota; kingdom Metazoa; phylum Chordata; class Chondrichthyes; order Heterodontiformes; family Heterodontidae; genus Heterodontus; species Heterodontus francisci. The sequence goes on from NC_090373.1 coordinate 11,278,585, forward strand.
GGCTTCACATAGGTCTTTCATCAGGGGTGTAGCAATAGGTCTTTTTAGGTTTTACAGCAACAGCCTAGAAGATTTCAGGATTTCTTAAAACACAGGAGGCAAAAGGAATCACACGCTGCAGGGATTCTTCAGAGACAGGAGGCAATAGGATCTGCCACCTTTGAAATATAGAGTTTCTTCTCAAGAGATGCAGGATTCCTTTCCAGAGAGACGTAACACTTTTTTCTGGGTCTTCCTCTCTGATCTCCAGGCAGGTCAAAACCAAATGTCAAATGGCTGTTCTTTGTCCAACTCACTGGCTTTTCAAAAGGTCCAAAGTCAAAGCAAAAACCTTCCTGAGCAAGTCACACGTCCAGACATGAAGTCTCCTTTGTCATTCAAAGTGTTGCTCTGAGGTCGTCAAACCCCTTGCTGGTGTCCTTGAAAATGTCTGCTTTCCTGTCCTTGTCTCTAAGTTCAGCTTCCTTTCAAAACATCTGAAAATTTCAGCTATTTGCAGGTGCCAACGTCCACTGAAAAATCCTTTTTCAGTTTTTTAAAAACACACAGAATTCGAAGTTTTTAAAATAAAAACCTTGTATTACCTCCCCTTCCTTTAGTTCTGTTCCTTTTAAAATGTTCACATGTAATTTCTTCCAGTCATGATGAAGGATCTATATCTGAACATAAACGTAACTGCTCAAAGTGAGGATTCCCAGTAAGTTATGTGGATGGAAACAGGTCATTAGTAACATTAGTGGAAAATGTGAAGCCATACACTTCAGAGCCCAGGAGGACAAGTGGAATATTTTCTTAACGGTGAAAGACTAGAAGCTGTGGAGGTGAAAGATGATTTAGGCGTTCGTGTACACAAATCACTAAAAAGCTAATGCATAGATACAGAAAGAAATCAAAAAGGCTAATGGAATGTTGTCTTTCATCACAAGGTGACTGGAATTCAAAAGTGAGCAAGTGATGCTTCAGTTGCCTTGGATTCAGTTTTAGGCACTGAACCTCTGGATAAAACAAAAACAAGAAATGCTGGAATCACTCAGCAGGTCTGGCAGCATCTGTGGAAAGAGAAGCAGAGTTAACGTTTCGGGTCAGTGACCCTTCTTCGGAACCTCTGGATATATTGGCTTTGGGAGCGGATCAGTGCAGATTTACCAAAATGATACCAGAAACTTGAAGGACTAAATTATGAGGAGAGGTTGCATAAACATGGATTTTATTCCCTTGAGTTATGAACCAACTTAAGTGTTTAAAATGATTAAAGGAGTTGATGGGATAGATAGAAACAAATTATTTTCTCTGGTGGGGAAAACCCAGAACAAAGAAGCATAATTTTAAAATCTCAGCCAGGCATTTAGAAATGAAACGAGGAAGGACTTTGTCTCACAATTGGCAGTGGAAATCTGGAACAAACTCTCCCTTAAAAGGCTGCTGGGTTGAGCAAGATTTTCAAGATTAAAGTTGACAGATTTTTGTTAGGCAATGGAATCAAGGGATAGGGAGCAAAGGCAGGAAAAGAAGTACAATCAGGCATGATCTAATTAATGGTATAATTGGCTCAAATAGATAAATGGCCAACTCCTGTTCTTAGCTTCTGAGATTCTCTCCAAAGATGCTGAATTATCTGGCCTGTTATTCCAGCATTTTCTTTTCCTGTTATTCCAGCACTTTATGTTTTTGTTTCAGTTTGAGTCCTAGCTCCTGATTTTAAATCTCCTCCCCTTGTATATCATCATGTAAATTATCTCCAATATTAAATCGGCAATAGAAGCATGGAGAAAAAGTTGACAAATACATCAGTGCTGGAGGAATATCTGACTGCAATAGTGGATAGGAATGTCCTGGTATTGGGATAGTGGGTTCAGAGCATGAAAACTGGCATGGACCAGTTGGGCAGAATCACTGATTTCTGTGCTGTACTTTCTATGTAAAGAAAGGAAACTGACCAATGTGGGAACTAACCAGGAATGAAAAGCTAAAAAGAAATAACTCAGAAGACCCACACTCCACTTTTAGTTCCAAAATGGGGCATAATTTCTAGTTTACATAAATATAATATATAGCAAAAGTTATCATGCAATTGAAGCATGTGGGGAATGCTAGAAAATAAAACAAGTTCTGTTTTGCTATTAACTGAAGACTACATTTTCAACTGAATGGTTGAACTATTTAGCAGTAAACATGGTGCATTTTAGCTCGGGAGGGTAGGGGTAAAGAGAAAACAGAAAGAACACATCTCAACTTTTCTCATAACTTCAAATGAATTGGATTATATCGTCTTACATCAGGCGACAGCTGTTTTGTATAGTTACTGCCAAAAACCACACTCTCAAGTGAAGGAATGGCATAATCCTTGCTTTGGGCTGGGGCATTCCTGTTTAGCCAAGTGTTCTTCATTGGACGAGGAAAGCTAAATAGGAAACAAAATCAAATTCAGTATCAGCATAAATTATTGAAAAAACATATGAGCGGCAAATCAAAAACATATGAGTCCAAATGCAGACCACCAAGGTGTAAAAGAGAAATCAATACAGAGGAGTAGATTTTGTTTTTGTAATCCCAGAACAGCCATATCATAAGTTAGGTTGACTGCAAGGCTCACTCTACAGTGTACAATATATCTTGACTCAAACTTTAGTTTTAATACTTGATGATATTTTTAGTATCCCAGATATTCTTGAGGCCTCTGATTCAGAATGTCAGTTAAGTGCCAAATTATACCCAGTTTTATACTGTACCCTGAACTAAACTGAATAAACTAATGTTACTAATGACCTGTAGAACCAAGACAGATGAGGCACAAACTGTTTTGGTGCAGGATCGATCTGAACCCAGATCACAGACAAAAAAGGCTATATTCCAAACAATTTTTAATGCGGGAGAAGTAGCTGTGAGGGCAGGCCATAAAGTGCGGCAGAAGCAGCTGTGAGGACAAGCCTCTATGATGCAGGGACGAATCTGAAAAAAAAATTCTAAATATAAAAAGTGACGTCAGAGGAGTTGAGGAACGACAGCTAAGTGATTAATTGATTTTATTACCAAGTCAAGCGTATAATTTATGAAATAATTAAGTTTAGTGCTTAATTAGTCACATCTAGGGGATAAAATCAAAATAAACTAGAGGATCCTAATATTGACGGGTTCTGAATTTTCATTAAATAAAATCTGTCATACATAAATAAGAGTCAATAAAATAAAGGAGCTAACAAAAATAAGGATAACAGGTTAAAATAGCAGGAGCTGGAGCAGTTTAAAAAAGAGACCCGAATTTTAATTAGATGCTTAAATAAATAAGTTATATAGGAATGGCATGGCAGCAGGTGTGTCTCAATTGCTGCATGTGGGAATTTGCGGATTGCGATCCCAGATAAACACATCTGCAACATAAGACCTGATTGGGCATAGTCAACATGGATTTATGAATAGGAAATCATGTTTGACGAACCTGTTGGGAGTTTTTTGAGGATGTTACTAACAGAATTGATAAAGGGAAGTCGGTGGACGTGGTATACTTGGTTTTCCAGAAGGCTTTTGATAAAGTCCCTCACAGGAGGTTGCTTAGCAAAATTAAAGCACAAGGAGGTAATATACTGGCATGGATTAAGGATTGGTTAACAGGCAGAAAGCAGAGAGTAGGAATAAAAGGGTCATTCTCGCGTTGGCAGGCTGTGACTAGTGGGGTACCGCAGGCCCCAGCTGTTCACAATATATATCAATGATTTGGATGTGGGGACCAAATGTAATATTTCCAAGTTCACAGATGACACAAAACCAGGTGGGAACGTGTGTTGTGAGGAAGATGCAAAGTGGCTTCAAGGGGATTTGGACAGACTTAGCGAGTGGGCAAGAACGTGGCAGATGGAATATAAAGTGGAAAAATGGGAGGTTATCCACTTTGGTACGAGGATCAGATGTGCAGAGTATTTCTTAAATGGTAAGAGATTAGAAAGTGTAGATGTACAAAGGGACCTGGGTGCCCTTGTCAATAAGTCACTGAAAGCTAACATTCAGGTGCAGAAGCAATTAAGAAGGCTAATGGTATGTTAGCCTTCATCGCAAGAGGATTTGAGTACAAGAGTAGTGAAGTCTTGCTTCAATTGGATAGAACCTTGATTAGACCGCACCTGGAGTAGTGTGTGCAATTTTGGTCCCCTTACCTTAGGAAGGATATTATTGCCGTAGAGGGAGTGCAACAAAGCTTCACCAGACTTGTTCCCGGGATGGCGGGACTGTCCTATTAAGAGAGATTGGGGAAACTGGACCTGTATTCTCTACAGTTTTGAAGAATGAGAGGTGATCTCATTGAAACCTGCAAAATACTTCAAGGGATAGACAGCTAAGATGTTTCCCCTGGTTGGGGAGTCTAGAACCAGGGGACACAATTTCAAAATAAGGGGGAAGCCACCTAGGACAGAGATGAGGAGAAATTTCTTTTCTCAGAGGGTTGTGAATTTTGGAATTCTCTACCCCAGAGGGCTGAGGAAGCTCAGTCACTGTGTATGTTTAAAGCAGAGACTGAAAGATTTCTAAATACGAATGACATAAGGGGGGATGAGAATAGTGTGGGGAAAAAGGCACTGAAGTGAAAGATCCGCCATGATCAGATTGAATGGCAGGGAAGGCTCGATGGGCTGAATGACCCGCTCCTGCTCCTATGTTGCTAAGACCACATCCCAAGGAACTTCAGCTCAGAATTATTGAGCTGGAGTCCAAGGTGAAATATTGTGGGGCATTAGGGAAGGAGAGAATTACCTGGGCACTTTCATCCAGAAGGTATGAGGTCATTTTTCAGCCGGCGCAGACACGATGAGCCACATGGCCTCTTTCTGTGCCTTAAACTCTCTATGATTCTACTCTGTTCTAAGGCAGTCATACCTTTTAGGTTAGGTAGAGGTATGGGACAGGAAGGTGTGACTATAAGTCAGGCAGACAAAGAAAAGCTGATCCGATTAGCTGATTGTACAAGGACTAGGGGACACTAATTTAAGGTTTTGGGCAAGACATATGGGGGCGGATGAGAGGAAGAACCTTTTTTACACAGCGAGTGGTAATGAATTCAGCAAAGGAGGACCAAGGGATTGATCAAGAAGGGGAAAATAGAGTGAGAGCAAGCTTGCGGGGAACATAAAAACTGACTGTAAAGGTTTCTATAGGTATGTGAAGAGAAAAAGATTGGTGAAGACAAATGTAGGTCCCTTACAGTCAAGAAACAGGGGAATTTATTATGGGGAACAAAGAAATGGCCGACCAACTAAATGCATATACTTTGGTTCTGTCTTCACAAAGGAGGATACAAATATCATACCAGAAAAGTTGGGGAACACAGGGTTTAGTGACAGGGAGGAACTGAAGGAAATCAGTACGAGTAGAGAAATGGTGTTGGGGAAATTGATGGGATTGAAGGCGGATAAATCCCCAGGGCCTGATGGTATGCATCCCAGAGTACTTAAGGAAGTGGCCCTAGAAATAGTGGATGCATTGGTGGTCATCTTCCAAGATTCTATAGATTCTGGAACAGTTCCTACAGATTGGAGGGTAGCAAATGTAACCCCACTATTTAAAAAGGGAGGTAGAGAGAAAACAGGGAATTATAGTCCAGTCAACCTGACGTCAGTAGTGCGGAAAATTCTAGAGTCCATTATCAAAGATTTTATAGCAGAGCACTTGGAGAACAGTGGTAGAATCGGACAGAGTCAGCATGGATTTACGAAAGGGAAATCATGCTTGACGAATCTACTAAAATTCTTCGAGGATGTAACTAGTAGAGTTGATGAGGGACAGCCAATGGATATGGTTTATTTGGACTTTCAGAAGGCTTTCAACAAAGTCCCACATTAGAGATTAGCATGTAAAATTAAAGCATGTGGGATTGGGGGTAGTGTATTGCGATGGACAGAAAATTGGTTGGCAGACAGGAAACAAAGAGTAGGAATAAACAGGTCTTTTTCCGAATGGCAGGCAGTGACTAGTAGGGTACCGCAGGGATCGGTGCTAGGACCCTAGCTATTCACAATATATATTAATGACTTAGATCAGGGAAATAACTAATATCTCCAAATTTGCAGATGACACAAATCTGGGTGGGAGGGTGAGTTGTGAGGAGGATGCAGAGAAGTTCAGGGTGATTTGGACAAGTTGAGTGAGTGGCCAAATGCATGGCAGATGCAGAATAATGTGGATAAATGTGAGGTAAAAAAGGCAAATGGTATGTTGGCCTTCATAGTGAGAGGATTCGAGTACAGGAGCAGAGATGTCTTGCGGCAATTATACCGGGCCTTGGTGAATCCACACCTGGAATATTGTGTGCAGTTTTGGTCTCTTTATCTGAGGAAGGATGTTCTTGCTAAAGAGGGAGTACAGCGAAGGTTTACCAGACTGATTCCTGGGATGGTGGGACTGACATATGAGGAGAGATTGAGTCGGTTAGGATTACACTGGCTGGAGTTCAGAAGAGTGAGGGGGGATCTCATAGAAACCTATAAAATTCTAACAGGACTTGACAGGGTAGATGTAGGAAGGATGTTCCCGATGGTGGGGGAGTCCAGAACCAGGAGTCATAGTCTAAGGATACGGGGTAAACCTTTCAGGACTGAGATGAGGAAAAATTTCTTCACCCAGAGAGTGGTGAGCCTGTGGAATTCGCTACCACAGAAAGCAGGTGAGGCCAAAATATTCTATGTTTTCAAGAAGGAGTTAGATATAGCTCTTGGGGCGAAAGGGATCAAAGTATATGGGGGGAAAGCGGGAACAGGTTACTGAGTTGGATGATCGGCCATGATCATAATGAATGGCGGAGCAGGCTCGAAGGGCCGAATGGCCTACTCCTGCTCCTATTTTCTATGTTTCTATGACCTGGAACTCGCTGCCTGTGATGGTGGTGGAAGCTGAGACGATCAATGATTTCCAAAGGAAATTGGATGGACACTTGAAGGAAACAAACTTCCTGGGCTATGGGGATGAAGCGGGGAATGGGACTGACTGAATTTCTCTAGAGAGCTGGCATGGACGTGAAGGGCTGAATGGCCCCCTTCTGTGCTGCTATGACTCTAGGTAAGAGGACCCCAGGTCCAGTGCTGGAGGAGCCTTGGCATTAACCAACAGGTACAAAGTTTTTGCTGCCTGGATGGATGAGCAAACTGACCCTGGCCGCATAGTACAGGACGCGTAAAGGAATGTGGTAGTGATGAGGGACGGTATAGTCAGGGGGATAGATACAATTCCAAAGGTTGTGTTGCATGCCTGGTGTCAGGGTTTAGGTCATCTCTTCATGACTGGAGAAGAACTTGGATTGAGAAGGGATTGATCCAGTCGTAATGGTCCACATAGGAACCAATGACATAGGTAGAACCAAATTTTGCTGGGAGAGTTTGAGGAGCTAGGGTCAAAATTAAAACCCAGAGCTACACAGGACTATTACATAAACCACACTCAAATTTGCAAAGGGACAAACAGATCAAAAGGTTAAATGTGTGGCTGAAAGAGTAGTGTGGGAGCCAGGAGTTTCGCTTTACGGTACACTGGCACCAGTACCAATGAAAGAGGGAGCTGTTTCTTTGGGATGATCTCCACTTAAAACTTGCTGAGACCAGTGCCCTGGCCAATTGAATAACTAGGGAAGTACAAAGGGCTGTCAAGTAATGAACTGGTGGTGGGAGCATTCAGTAAAGGGCAAATTCAAAAGTAGTAAAAGAAATGTCAAGGCTGGAGAACAGAGTAGCTATTGGGTAAAATTATACAGTGTGGGTCAGGAAGGGACAAAGAATTCAAAGGTAACAGGACATTAGAGACTAAGGTGATATCAGGTAAAAATAGAAAAAAATTCAAGATAAAGGCACTATATATCTGAATACATGAAGCATTCGCAACAAAATATAAGAATTGACAGCACAGATAGAAATAATTGGGTTTGATCTAATAGCCATTACAAAGACATGGTTGCAGAGTGACCAGGATTGGCAATTAAATATTCCAGTATACTTGACTTTTCGAAGAGAAATGGAAAAGGAGGGGAGGGGCTGTCACGATAAAGGATGGGACAGTGGAGAGAAAGGATCTTATCAGAAAATCTTGTTGCAGAACCTGTTTGTGTGAAGCTAAGAAACAACAAGGGGCATAAAACACCAGTGGGAGTAGTTTACAGGCCCCCTAACAGTCATTGAAGTGTTGGACAGAGTGTCAATCAGGAAATTAGAGGTGCATATAACATAGGTCATAGAGTAATCATGGGGAATTTAATCTTCATATAGATTGGGCAAGCCACATTTATAGCAACAGTGCGGTGATGAGTTCATGGAATGCAAGGTAGTTTTCTAGATCAGTATATCAAGGAACCAATTACAGAACAGGTTATTTTAGATTCAATATTGTGCAAAGCTAATTAATAACCTTGTAGTAAAGGAGCCTGTGGGAAGAGTTTGAGAGTACAAAGCTAGGAGCTTAAATCTGAATAATGCAAACTAAGTAGGTATGAGGGGCGAGTTGGCTAATTGGGATACTAGTTTAAAAGGTTTGACAGTAAATAAACATTTACAGAAACATAAAATGGCAAACATTTAAAGAATTAATTCATAATTCGTAACTAATATATGTTCCCTTAAGGAATAAAAACCTCATGAGAATGGTGATGCAACTGTGGCTAACAAGGAGTTAAAGGTAGTATTATATGAAAGGAAGAGGCTTATAATGGTGCCAAAAAGAGTAGTAAGGCTGAGGATCGGGAGGATTTTAGAATTCAGCAAAAGATGACCAAGATGTATTTTGGGAGGACAGACAAGGCAAGGGAATATACAATGGGTGGTAGGATCCTAGGAAGTACAAAGGGTCAGAAGGACCTTGGTGTACTTATCCATAGATCACGGAAGGCAGCAGCACAGGTAGATAAGGTGGTTACGAAGGCATATGGGATACTTGCCTTTATTAGCCGTGGCACAGAATATAAGAGCAGGGAGGTTATGATGGAGCTGTATAAAACACTAGTTAGGCCACAGCTGGACTACTGTGTACAGATCTGGTCGCCACACTATAGGAAGGATGTGATTGCACTGGAGAGGGTGCAGAGGAGATTCACCAGGATGTAGCCTGGGCTGCAGCATTTCAGCTATGAAGAGAGACTGGATAGGCTGGGGTTGTTTTGTGTAGACGGGATTTCAGAACAAGTTTTTTCGCCCAGAGGGTGGTTGGAATCTGGAACACACTGCTTGAAGGGGTGGTAGAGGCAGGAACCTTCACAACATTCAAGAAGTATTTAGATGAGTACTTGAAATGGCATAGCATACAAGGCTACGGGCCAAGTGCTGGAAAATGGGATTAGGATAGGTGCTTGATGGCTGGCACGAACACGGTAGGCCAAAGGGACTGTTTCTGTGCGGTATAACTCTATGGGCTGAATTTTACGTCGCCCCAGCAGGTTGGATGGTGGGGTGGGAAATGGCCCGCCCACCCGAGGCCAATCAAGGCCCTTAAGCGGCAAATTAACGGCCACTTTTATTTTACCCGTGGCAAGCGGGCGTGCTGGGGCCGCACAGCAATAGCTGCTGGGCTTTCTGCGCCCCGGGGGTGGGGGGCCATGGCAGTTGGGCACAGGATGACCACCCCCCCCCCCCAAAACAACCACTCCAGCCTCACCAGGGAAGGACCAATCCCCCTGGTGAGGCAAGCCCAACTTACCTCATCTCCATGCTCCACGGCATCGGCTGGCTGCAGTCCCAGCAGTGGCCACCGCTCCCGGTGGCGCTGCTGGGACATGGCCGGCAGCTCACTGAGGAGGGACCTCTTCCCTCAAGCGGGTGGAATTCACGCCTTAGGAGAATTAAAGCCCGGGGATCCGTAAACTACAGGACGGATCCCCGGGCTAGGCAGAAGCTGGTTCGCCACCGATCTTTACGTTGGTGGTGAATTCCCGTCCGCATCAGGTAAAATCCAGCCTTATGATTCTAAGAAATTGATAAAGAAAAAGAGAATACAAGAGTAAACAAGCAAGACATCAAAAAAAATTGTAAAAGATTTTATAGGTATGTAAAATGAATGAGATTCGCGAAGGTACACATGTGCCCATTGGAACATAGGCAGGAGAGATCATAATGGGGAATAAGGAGATGACAGAAACATTGAACAAATACTCTGTGTCTGTCTTCATTGCCGAAGGCACAAAAAACATTCTGGAAATAATGAGGAACATAGAAACATAGAAAATAGGAGCAAGAGTAGGCCATTCAGCCCTTCGAGCCTGCTCCGCCATTCATTATGATCATGGCTGATCATCCAACGCAGTAGCCTGTTCCCACTTACACCACATACCCTTTGATCCCTTTAGACCCAAGAGCTATAGCTAATTTCTTCTTGAAAACATCCAATGTTTTGGCCTCACCTGCTTTCTGTTGGTAGCGAATTCCACAGGCTCACCACTCTCTGGGTGAAGAAATTTCTCCTCATCTCAGTCCTGAAAGGTTTACCCCGTATCCTTAGACTATGACCCCTGGTTCTGGACGCCCGCACCATCGGGAACATCCTTACTGCATCTACCCTGTCAAGTCCTGTTAGAATTTTACAGTTTTCTATGAGGTACCCACTCACTCTTCTGAACTCCAGCGAATATAATCCTAACCGACTCAATCTCTCCTCTTACGTCAGTACCCCACATCGCAGCAATCAGTCTGGTAAACCTTCGCTGCACTCCCTCTATAGCAAGAACATCCTTCCTCAGATAAGGAGACCAAAACTGCACACAATATTCCAGGTGTGGCCTCACCAAGGCCATGTATAATTGCGGCAAGGCATCCCTGCTTCTGTACTCAAATCCTCTTGCTATGAAGGCCAACATACCATTTGCCTTTTTTACCGCCTGTTGCACCTGCATGCTTACCTTCAGTGACTGGTATACGAGAACACCCAGGTCTCGCTGCATATACCCCTCTCTCAGTTTATAGCCGTTCAGATAATAATCTGCCTTCCTGTTTTTGCTGCCAAAGCGGATAGCTCACATTTATCCACATTATGCTGCATCTGCCATGCATTAGCCCACTCACTCAACTTGTCCAAGTCACCCTGAAGCCTCTCTGCATCCTCCTCACAGCTCACCCTCCCACCCAGTTTTGTGTCATCTGCAAATTTGGAGATATTACATTTCGTTCCCTCATCTAAATCATTAATGTATATTGTGTCCTAGCACCGATCCCTGCAGTACCCCACTAGTCACTGCCTGCCATTCGGAAAAAGACCCCTTTAACCCTACTCTTTGCTTCCTGTCCGCCAACCAATTTCCTATCGATCGCAATACACTACCCCCACTCCCATGCACTTTAATTTTACACACTAATCTCTTATGTGGGACTTTGTTGAAAGTCTTCTGAAAACCAAATAAACCACATCCACTGGCTCCCCTCTTCAACTCTACTAGTTACATCCTCGAAGAATTCTAGTAGATTTGTCAAGCATGATTTCCCTTTCGTAAATCCATGCTGACTCTGCCCGATTCTACCACTGTTCTCCAAGTGCTCTGCTATAAATCTTTGATAATGGACTCTAGAATTTTCCCCACTACCGACGTCAGGCTGACTGGTCTATAATTCCCTGCTTTCTCTCTACCTCCCTTTTTAAATAGTGGGGTTACATTAGCTACCCTCCAATCTGTAGGAACTGTTCCAGAATCTATAGAATCTTGGAAGATGACCATCAATGCATCCACTATTTCTGGGGCCATTTCCTTAAGTACTCTGGGATGCATACCATCAGGCCCTCGGGATTTATCGGCCTTTAACCCCATCAATTTCCCCAACACCATTTCTCTACTAATACTGATTTCCTTCGGTTCCTCTCTCTCACTAAGCCCTGGATCTAAGGAGAATGAGGAACTTAAAGAAATTAGTATTAGTAAAGAAATAATACTGGACAAATTTACGAGACTAAAATTTGACAAATCCCCCGAGCCTGATGACCTATATCCTAGGGTTTTAAAAGTAGTTAGATATAGTGGGTGCCTGTGGATTGGAAGGTAGTAAACATAACCCTGTTATTCAAGAAAGAAGGGAGAGAGAAAAAAAGGGAATTACAGCCATTTAGCCTAATATTAGTAGGGAAAATGCCAAAATCTATTATTAGGGATGTGGCAACAAAGCACTTCGAAAATTATAAGATCGTACAGAGTCAACACGGATTTATGAAAAGGAAACAATTTTAGACAAATTTGTGAGGGCTTTTGCAAGTTGTAATTAGCAGTGAATGTAGCGTATTTGGAAAGCATTCGGTGAGGTGCCACAGGGTATTACACAAAATTAGGGCTCATGGAATTGGGGGTGATATATTAGCATGCATTGAGGATTGGTTAATGGACAGAATACAGACAGTAGAAATAAACGGGTCATTTTCAGGTTGGCAGGCTGTAACTGGTGGGGAACTGCAAGGATCAGTGCCTGGCCTTCAACTATTTACAATCTATATCAATGACTCAGACGAGGGGACTAAGTGTAATACTTCCAAGTTCGCTGACGATACAAAATTAGGTGGAAAGTAATCTGTGAGGAGGACACAAAGAGGTTGCAAAGGGATATAGAAAGATTAGAGTGAGTAGGCAAGAACAGGGAAGATGGAATATAATGTGCAAAAATGTGATGTTATCCACTTTGGTAGGAAAAATAAAAATGCAGATTTTTAAATGGTGAGAGATTGGGAAATGTTGGGATTCAGGATGACCTCGCTGTCCTTGTACACGAATCACAGAACGTTAACAGCAGGTACGCAAGCAATTAGGAAAGCAAATTGTATGTTTGTCTTTTATCACGAAGGGATTGGAGTATAAGAATAAACAAGTCTTGCTACAATTATTTAGGGCCTTGGTGAGACCGCACCTGGAGTACTGTGTTTTGATCTCCTTACCTGAGGAAGGATAAACATGCCTTACAGAACAAAAGTTCACTTTTTGGGAAACGAACAGGGGACTGGAACTAACTGGATAGCTCTGTCAAAGAGCCAGAACAGGCATGATAGAGAAAAGAAAGGGGACATTCAGCTCAAGATTTTTTCAGAAGGCCCATTACCATCTTCTCTGGGCAATAAATGCTATCTCACCAGTGTTGCCCACATCCAAAGAACAAATAAGAAAGACACTGAATTCAAGGAACACTTTGGATGAAAATTGGTTTAAAAAGCTTTATACTGCAAGAATTTCTCATGAACCTGATATGAACAATATTGATCACTGTACTGAGGGTATTCTCCAAATGGAGACAGAGAGATAGAGGAGCAAATCTGCAGGGAAATCAAAGATCATTGCAAAAACTATACAGTGGTGATACTGGGGGTCCTTAATTAACCATATATTGATTGGGATAGTATTTGAGTAAAGGGTAAAGAGGAGGGTGGAATTTCTGACAAATATTCAGGAGAATTTCCTTGATCGGTATGTGCTCAGTCCATCTAAGAAAGAGGCATTGCTAGATCTGCTGCTGGGGAATGAGGTGGGCCATTTGTCTTTTTTTAAAAAATTCTTTCATGGGATGTAAGCCTTGCTGACAAGGCCATCATTTGTTGCCCATTCTAATTGCCCTTGACAACTGAGTGTCTTGCTAGACCATTTCAGTGAGCAGTTAAGAGTCAACCACATTGCTGTGGGTCTGGAGTAACATGTAGGCCAGACCAGGTCAGGACGGCAGATTTCCTTCCCTAAAAGACATTAGTGAACCAGATGGGTTTTTACGACAATCGATGATAGTTTCACAGCACTATTACTGAGACGAGCTTTCAATTCCAGATTTTTTTTTGGCCTGAGCTTCTGGATTACTAGTTCAGTGACATTACCACTCCGCCACCGTCTCCCCATTTTACCCTGGCTAGGTCCCTTCTCATCCCATTGAAAGCAGCCCTCTTCCAAATGAGATGTTTTACTTTAGATTTTTTCTTGCTCTTCTCCATTACTAGTCTAAACCTTATGATACAATGATCACTCTTACTCAAGTGTTCCCCCGCAGGGCGATGGGGATAGAGCGGGAGAACAAGACTGACTGGGCTGATCTGCAGAGAGCTGGCACAGACTCAATGGACTGAATGGCCTCCCACTGTACCATAAATGATGACTTCATGACTCTATAACTTGCTTTTTTCAGGCTTTATGCAGTGACAAAATTTATTCATTTCCCACGGATTATTCCTTTTTAATCAGAAGGTATTTGGCAAACACATCTTCCCCTCCCCTCCCCTGTCAGCATTCTAAAGGGATGGTTACCTCCACTCCTCCATCACTCCCAACACCTCTTCCCTTTCCCATGGCACCTTCCCATGCAATTGCAGAAGGTGTAATACCTGCCCTTTTACCTCCTTTCTTCTCACTATCCAAGGCCCCAAACACTCCTTCCAGGTAAAGCAGCAATTTATTTGTACTTCTTTCAATTTAGTATACTGTATTCACTGCTCACAGTGCGGTCTCCTCTATATTGGGGAGACCAAACGCAGATTGGGTGACTGCTTCGCAGAACACCTCCGCTCGGTCAGCAAGCATGATCCTGAGCTTTCGGTTGCTTGCCATTTTAATTCTCCACCTTGTTGCCATGCCCACATTTCTCTCCTCGGACTGCTGCAGTGCTCCAGTGAACATCAACGTAAGCTCAAGGAGCAGCAGCACATTTTCCGATTAGGTACAGCACAGCCATCTGGACTCAATATAGAGTTCAATAATTTCAGACCATGAGCCCCATTATTTCTTGTTTGTTTGTTTATTTATTTATTATTTATTTCTTAACCATGTGCTAGTCTTAAACTTATTTTTCATGTTTTTGCTTTTGTACAGACCTGCCATTATTCTGCCATTCGCACTCTCTCTGGACTTATGCTTTGTCTTTCGCTACAACTATTCAGCACTCCATTTGCATTCTGTTCCATAACATCTGTCATTTAACCTCTCCCCCCTCCATTCTATTGCAGTCCTTCCTTCTTGCTCTACGTCCCCCCTCCCACTTGCTCAAAGACTGTTACATTTCTAACTTTTGCCAGTGCTGATGAAAGGTCACTGACCTGAAACGTTAACTGTTTCTCTCCACAGGCGGCACAGTGGTTAGCACTGCAGCCTCACAGCTCCAGGCGACCCAGGTTCGGTTCTGGGTACTGCCTGTGCGGAGTTTGCAAGTTCTCCCTGTGACCATGTGGATTTCTGCCAGGTGCTCCGGTTTCCTCCCACAACCAAAGACTTGCAGGTTGATAGGTAAATTGGCCATTGTAAATTGCCCCTAGTGTAGCTAGGTGGTAGGAGAATTGAGGGAAGGTGGGGATGTGGTAGGAAATATGGGATTAATGTAGGATTAGTATAAATGGGTGGTTGATGGTCGGCACAGACTTGGTGGGCCGAAGGGCCTGTTTCAGTGCTGTATCTCTCTATGACTCCACAGATGCTGCCAGATCTGCTGAGTATTTCCAGTACTTTCTGTTCTCATTAATAAATATAAACTTACTGTAACATTTAGTATTAATAGACTAACAGTTAACATAATTTAGAACAATACAATTGAAGTATACTGCATTGTTTCTGCATCATTGACAGTTTATTTCTAAAGACCCACCTTAGTAGAGGCTGGTGCAGTGCAACCAAGGAAGCATGTATAGTAATCGATACAACAGAGAGATGGAAGTAATCAAACATAACATTGACATGGTGATGAAGTCCTCGATGTAAACTAAAGTGCAGCTTCAATGTCCGACTACTAATCAGTTGTAGAGAATTTGGGTCATCAAATCTGGAATGAAACATTTTTTTTTTTAAATCAACCTTAGAATAAATACGAGTAGTTACTGACTTAACATACAGACCAATTTAAAAAGGAGAAAGAAAACCTGGCTTTTTCGGTGAGCGGGGGAATGGGGTACTTTCCATATAAAAGTACCTCCCCCATTTGTAATAAAGAAAATGTGTCTCCTTACTTCAATTTAACAACTCACTTTGCCTTGCACTGAGAGCCAGCATTTCAGGTTTCCATTTAGATCTGGATGAAATTCAGTATTAGAGTTCATGACACAATGAAGCATTTGCTCAGTCAAACATCACAGAATCCCAATTCCTGGGTTCCTCATTCTGTGTTAGGGAAGTACTGCAGGAATCAGCAAGTTGCTTGCCCTTTTGATTATTTCACGGATGCTGAGTACACAGCAAATGTAGTTAATTAAAGAGTCTTGGCCAGGGAAAGCTACATATGAGGATGGAACAGAATGAAATATATGCTTTACTTAAGGAATAAACCAGCTAAATTTGCTAAAAAGTGCATAAAAGACCTTAAGCATATGCAAAGTCACTAGAAATATTGGTACAACCATTATGTCTAGAGAGTACAGACCAAAGAATGGCGAGATGAAACAAACCGCAGTCCCACTAAAAAAAGTCCACACATGGCACTGGCAAAAGTAAAAAGGTAAATTATGTGCCATACTTTCTGGCCATACAAACATTGGGTTTACTATTAAAGCCGCAAATTGCCTGTGAGGAGGTGGCAAGGTGTCACATCCATCCTAGAAGAGAACAACATGGTTGAGCTTCTGGCAGAGAGCAAAGAGAACCTTTCAGTGAAGGGAATTCCTAAGAAATAAAACTATAAACTCCTTTAGATTACCAGAAAATGACTGATCAATTGGATGGAAGCTTCTGCACATTCAATTCTTACCTATGAGGATGCCTCTGCACTTGATACTGTACAATTTTCAAATTGGCAGGAAGTTATTGGCAAGTGCTGTTAAACATTGAGATGACTATCTTGTCCATACTTCAGATGTATTTTTCACTTAAATAATGAACAGTTAACTCTCGCAGCTGGAAAAAAAATTACAGCTGTACACACAAGGTCACTGCATGGATGAGAAGAAATACACAAAGTGGAAGTGCTTTTTTAAATGTTGATAAAGTCTCTGTGCATTGACCTAGCTTTTGCTAACCACAGTTCTATCCAACATTTCCACAGGGCCATATCCAACTGCGACACTGGATTCGTCAAAGTTTTCCTGTCGCCTTTCTCTCTCGATCCAATTGTTCTGTACCTGATTTGAAATCGAACTTACCCACTAATTGACGCTGCTTCTCACTCCTTATTAGTTAACGAGATACACTGTTGGTCCCATTGTTCACTAAGGTCCCAGATGCCCGACTGCCTTTTCATGCCATTATCAGTTCCAGCAACTTGTTAGGCAAAACGTTTAACTAACCAGGCATAGTGAGGTGTCCTGCTCCAGAAGTTTCAGCCTAATATCTCTAGAAATGTTAGTTGCAAAGCTGAAACAGCATCTAAATTCTTCTCCCAATCATCTTCAACTAATTCAGTAACCCTCCCTCCATAAAGGTCACAAGTGGAACTGGTCCATTTACAACTTAGTGTTCAAATCCTGCCACAACTCCTTTTTCATTCATTTGTGGGATGTGGGTGTCGCTGGCTCGGCCAGCATTTACTGCTCATTCCCAATTGCCATTTCAGAGGGTATTTTAAGAGTCAACCACTTTGCTGAGAGTCTGGAGTCACATGTAGGCCAGAAGCTACAGGGACAGCAGAATTCCTTCCCTAAAGGACATTCGTGAACCAGATGGATTTTTACAACAATCAACAATGGTTTCATGATCACCATTAGACAAGCTTTTTAATTCCCAGATTAATTGAATTCAAATTTCACCGTGTGCCATGGTGAGATTCGAACCCATGTCCCCAGAGCAGTAGCCTGGGTCTGAGTTATTAGTCTAGTGACATTACCACTGGGCCACAGCCTCCCCCCAACTTCCCTGGTAATGAAGTAGCTCTTTCCAGCTTACAACAGTGGGTTAACAAGCGCAGGGAACACTTAAAGAACCAACTGCCAGATAATGATCATATCCTCTTCCTTAACCCTTCATCAGCACCATCATACCAATAATACTTTAGGGATCAACATTGCAGAGAAGCTCAACACTTTGGCTACGAGAGCATGACAGAGTCTGGGTACTCTGCAACAAATGGCTCAACTCCTGACCCTCAAAACTTCTCTAGCATCATCTTAGGCCGGGACCCTGATGGAATATTCACCAGTGAAGAAGCTCGAAATCATGCAAGAAAAAGCAGTCTGTTTGACCATCATCTACTTACTGGACTGAATATTCAACCACTTTCACTACTGGTGCACTAAAGGATTTATTGCAACATTACACCGAGCTTCCTTGAACAGCTACCTACGAACCTAGGAGAAGAAAGAAGTAGGCCATTTGGCCCCTCGAGCCTGCTCCGCCATTCAATAAGATCATGGCTATCTGTTTGTGTTTCGAATTCCACACTCAAATCTACCCCAATAACCTTTGATTCCCTTGGCTAACTAAGAATCTACCTACCTCTGCCTTAAAAATATTCAATGACCCTGCCTCCACCACCTTCTGAGGCAGAGAGTTCCAAAGTCGCACAACAATCTGAGAGAAAAAATTTCTCCTCATCTCTGTCCTAAAAGGGCGACCCCTAATTTTAAAACAGTGCCCCCTAGTTCTGGACTCACCCAAGAGGAAACATCCTTTCCACATCCACTTTGTCAAGACCGTTCAGGATCTTATATACTTCAATCAAGTCTCCCCTCACTCTTCTGAACTCCAGTAAAAACAAACCCAGTCTGTCCAACCTTTCCTCAGAAGACAACCCGTTCATTACAGGTATCAATCTTGTAAACTTCCTCTGAACCACCTCCAATGCATTTACAGCCTTCCTTAAATAAGGAGAACAAAACTGCGCGCAGCATTCCAGATGTGCTCTCACCAATGCCCTGTATAACTGAAGCATAACATCCTTACTTTTATTTTCAATTCCTCTTGTAATAAAGGATAGCATTCCATTAGCCTTCTTTATTACTTGCTGTACCTACATACTAACTTTTTGTGACTCATGCACTAGAACACCTAGATCCCTCTGCACCTCGGAATTTTGCAGTCGTTCTTCGTTTAAGTAATACTCTGCTTTTTTATTCTTCCTGCCAAAGTGAACAACTTCACATTTTTCCACATTATACACCATCTGCCAGATTTTTGCCCACTCACTCAACCCCTATCTATACTCATCACAGCATACTTTCCTACCTATCTTTGTCATCTGCAAATTTAGCTACCATGCTATCGCTGCCCTCATCTAAGTCATTGATATAAATTGTAAAAGGTTGAGTCCCCATCACAGACCCCTGTGGGACTCCACTCATCACATCCTGCCAATCAGAAAAGGATCCATTTATGCATATTCTGTTTTCTGCCAGCCAGCCAATCTTCTATCCATGCTAATATGTTCCCCCCTACACCATGAGCTCCTACTTTGTGCAATAACCTTTTATGTGGCACCTTGTCAAATGTCTTCTGGAAATCCAAGTACAGTATGTCAACGGGCTCCCCTTTATCCACTGTGCATGTTACTCCTTCAAAGAACTCCAATAAATTAGTTAAACATGATTTCCCTTTCACAAAACTATGCTGACTATTCCGATTACCTTGAGTTTTACAAAGTGCCCAGCTATAGCCTCCTTAATGATCGATTCTAACACCTTCCCCATGACAGACGTAATGCTAACTGGCCTATGGTTACCAGTTTTCTGCCTCCCCCCACCCCCCCCCACTTCTTGAATAGAGGGGTTATATTTGCCACTTTCCAGTCTGATGGAACCTTTCCAGAATTGAGCAAATTTTGAAAAATTAACACCAACACATCTACTACCTCATTAGCCACTTCTTTTAAGACCCCAGGATGAAGACCATCAGAACCTAGGGACTTGTCAGCCCGCAGTTCCATCAGTTTGCTCAGTACTACTTCCCTGGTGATTGCAATTTCACTAAGTTCCTCTCTTCCTTCCACCTCCTGATTTACAGCTATTACTACAATGTTTTTTGTATCCTCAATAGTGCAGACAGAAGCAAAATATTTGTTCATTTCATCCACCATTCCCTTATTATCGACTATTAACACCCCATTGTCACTCTCTAGAGGACCAACATTCACTTTACTTACTCTTTTCCTTTTTGAATACCTGTAGAAACTCTTGCAATCCATTTTTACATTTCTAGCTAGCTTCCTCTCATACTCTGATTTCTTTCTCCTGATTAACCTTTAGTCATTCGCCAACAAAGACAGCGCAGCAAGGTCATGGGAACTCAAACACCTTCAAGTTCCCTTTCAGGTCATGCATCAACCAGACATGGACATATTGCTGTTTCTTCATTACCAATGGGTCAATATTGTGGAATTCCCCATCATAACTCATGATCCTGCATTCTTCAAAATAGGAGCCAACTTAAGCTGTGGTTTGAGCAGCAGCTTGCATAAAAGAGGTTAACTACTCTAGTTGAGAGTCAATTTAAATGAATTAGAATTAGAATTAGAATTAGAATTAGAATATTACAGCGCAGTACAGGCCCTTCGGCCCTCGATGTTGCGCCGATCATCTGACCTACACTATTCCATTTACATCCATATGTCTATCCAATGACCACTTAAATGCCCTTAAAGTTGGCGAGTCTACTACTGTTGCAGGCAGGGCGTTCCACGCCCCTACTACTCTCTGCGTAAAGAAACTACCTCTGACATCTGTCCTATATCTTTCACCCCTCAACTTAAAGCTATGTCCCCTCGTGTTTGCCATCCTCATCCGAGGAAAAAGACTCTCACTATCCACCCTATCTAACCCTCTGATTATCTTGTATGTCTCTATTAAGTCACCTCTCCTCCTCCTTCTCTCTAACGAAAACAACCCCAAGTCCCTCAGCCTTTCCTCGTAAGACCTTCCTTCCATACCAGGTAACATCCTAGTAAATCTCCTCTGCACCCTTTCCAAAGCTTCGACATCCTTCCTATAATGCGGTGACCAGAACTGCACGCAATACTCCAGGTGCGGCCTCACCAGAGTTTTGTACAGCTGCATCATGACCCCGTGGCTCTGAAACTCGATCCCCCTACTAATAAAGGCTAACACACCATATGCCTTCTTAACAGCCCTATTAACCTGGGTAGCAACTTTCAGGGATTTATGTACCTGGATACCAAGATCTCTCTGCTCATCTACACTACCAAGAATCTTCCTATTAGCCCAGTACTCTGCATTGCTGTTACTCCTTCCAAAGTGAATCACCTCACACTTCTCCGCATTAATCTCCATTTGCCATCTCTCAGCCCAGCTCTGCAGCCTATCTATGTCCCTCTGTACCCTACAACATCCTTCGACACTATCCACAACTCCACCGACCTTCGTGTCATCCGCAAATTTACTAACCCACCCTTCTACACCCTCATCCAGGTCGTTTATAAAAATGACAAACAGCAGTGGCCCCAAAACAGAACCTTGCGGTACACCACTAGTAACTAAACTCCAGGATGAACATTTGCCATCAACCACCACCCTCTGTCTTCTTTCAGCTAGCCAATTTCTGATCCAAAGCTCTAAATCACCTTCAACCCCATACTTCCGTATTTTCTGCAATAGCCTACCGTGGGGAACCTTATCAAACGCCTTACTGAAATCCATATACACCACATCCACGGCTTTACCCTCATCCACCTGTTTGGTCACCTTCTCGAAAAACTCAATAAGGTTGAGAATAAGGTTATTCACAGATACCAAAGAATGACCAATGTGTTAGCAATGTAGAATCATAGAAAAGTTACAGCACAAGAGACAGCTATTTGGCCCATTGTGTCTATGCCAAACTCTCTGCGAGAGAAACTCAGCTGGTCGCATTTCCCTGCCTTTTCCCCATAGCCCTACAAATCTTCTCTCTTCAGGTAATTATCCAATTCCCTTTCAAAAGCCACAACTGAATCTGCCTCCACCACTCTCTCAGGTAGCACATTCCAGATCCTAACCACTTGCTGCGTAAAAAAGCTCTTCCTCATGTCGTCTCTGGTTCTTTTGCCAATCACTTTAAATCAATGTCAGCTGGTTCTCAGCCCTTCCACTAATGGGAACTGTTTCTCCCCATCTACTTTGTCAAGACCTCTCATGATTTTGCACACTTCTACCAAATCTCTTCTCAACCTTATCTTCTGTAAGGAAGAATAACCCCAGCTTATCCAGTCTATCTTCGTAACTGAAATTCCACATCCCCAGAACCATGGCACTGAACTGTAGTATAAAGACCCAGGCTAATGCCCTGGGGACACGGGTTCAAATCCCACCATAGCAGCTGGTGGAATTTAAAATCAATTAATAAACTTAATTCATTAAAAAAATCTGGAATTGAAAGCTCATCTCTGTTACGGTGCCAAGAAACTATCATTGACTGTCATAAAAACCTATCTGGTTCACGAATGTCTTTTAGCGAACGGCCGTCCCTTACTTGGTTTGGCCTACATGTGACTCCAGACTCTCAGCAATGTGGTTGACTCTTAACTGCCCTCCAAAAAATAGCCTAGCAAGCCACTCAGTTGTAACAAGCCACTACATCTTTTTTTCGTTTGTTTCATGGGATGGGGGCATCTTTGGCAAGGCCAGCATTTGTCATCAAAAAAGTCAAAAAGGACTAAAACCAGACGAACCATCTGGTATTGACTTCAGCACTGGAAACAACAACAGCACACCAAGCTCTGTCAACTCTGCAAAATTTTTCTTACTAACATTTGGGGGCTTGTGCCAAAATTGGAAGAGCAGTCCCACAGAGTAGTCAAGCAACAGGCTGACATAGTCATACACACAGAACCATACCTTACAGTCAAGTCCCAGACACCGCCACCAACACTGACAGGACATACCCAGCAGAGGCCGCGGCACAGTGGTATATCAACAGTCAGGAGCTGCCCTGGGAGTCCTCAAGATTGATTCCGGACCCCATGAAGTCTCATGGCATCAGGTCAAATAGACGCAAGGAAACCTCCTGCTGATTATTACCTACCGCCCTCCTTCAGCTGATCGATCCGTGTTCCTCCATTTTGAAAACCACTTGGAAGAGGCACTAACGGTAGTAACGGCACAGAATGCGCTCTGGATGGGGGACTTCAAGGTCCATCACCAAGAGTGGCTCAGTAGCACCACTACTGAACGAGCTGACCGAGTCCTGAAGGATATAGCTGCTAGACAGAACCATACCTTACAGTCAAGTCCCAGGTTCTCAGGTAGTGAGAGAACCAACAAAAGGGAAAAACCTACTAGACCTTGTCCTCACCAATTTACCTGTTGCAGATGCATCTGTCCATGACAGAATAGGTAGGAGTGACCACTGCACAGTCCTGGTGGTGACAAAGCCCTGTCTTCACAATGACTATACCCTCCATCATATTGTATGGCACTACCAGCATGCTAAATGAAATACATTCAGAACAGATCTAGCAGCTCAAAACTGGGCATCCAGGAGGCGCTGAGGGCCTTCAGCAGCAGCAGCAGAATTGTATTCAACCACAATCTGTAACCCTTTGGCCCGGCATATCCCTCACTTTACCACTGCCATCAAGCCAGGGATCAACCCTAGTTCAATGAAGAGTGCAAGAGGGCATGCCATGAGTAGCACCAAGCATACCTAAAAATGAGGTGTCAACCTGGTGAAGCTACAACACAGGACTAAGTGCTTGCCAAATGGTGGAAGCGACAGACAAAACTAAGTGATCCAACAACAAAAAGGTCAGATCAAAGCTCTGCAGTCCTGCGCCACCCAGTTGTGAATGGTGGTAGAGAATTAAACAACTAATAGCAGGCTCCACAAATACCCCCATCCTCAATGATGGGCGAGCCCAGTACATTGGTGCAAAAGGCCAGGCTGATGCATTTGCAGCCATTTTCAGCCAGAAGTGCCAAGTGGATGATCCATATTGGCCTCCTGCTGAGGTCCCCAGCATTACATCCTCAGCCAACTGGATTCATACCACTGTTACACACATCGGAAGTGTGAGGATACAAATCATGGACTAACTCTGAAGAGATTTGAAAAATTGACTTTGTCTTTTAAAAATGAACCTTTATTTTAAAAGTGAACAATGGTCTAATATTGCTGCCGAAGAAAGGGATTAGCCTTTGTCTATTCAAACTGTCTGACAAAGACAAAGGACAAATCTTCAAAGCTAAGAGGAGTCAACTACACTCCATCCTAAAACATTCCAGAATTGAATGTCTTCTTCTAAAACAAAGAAGGTGTAAAGTAACCACACCCTGGGCCATTGTGCAATCACCATGGGGAAGAGATCAAAACATCTACTACCAGGAGACGAGAAGTAACAAGCTTTACCTTAAAAAAAAGACAGCCTAAACAGAGAGAGCTAGAGAGAAAGAGAGAGAAGCAACATCCAGCAGCTTGTTTTCCAGCAAGCCAAGAGGCACGTGCCCTGTTGCAGAATCCTACATTTACATTAGACACCAGTGAACCAGAAGTGACCCACTGTCTTCAGTTGAACCTTCAATTGAGAGAAATCTACAATCATCTCAGGCCTGCACCCATTGAGAACTTGATTTCCAAGAGAATCCAACAGGTTTATCATGAACCCCCCCACTAAAAAAAATTTTCCTCTCTGTCTCTTGTGTGTGTGTGTGTGCGCGCACGAGCGAATAAGTGGGTGGATGTGGTTGTGACAATTTTGGGATAAAGCGTACTGATCAATAAACAATTGATTTTCCGCTTTTTTAAACCTACAAGAAAACCTGACGCTATTTATTTGAAAAATAAAACACCAATGCTTTAAACCCCAATAACAAAACACTTGCTGCTGTCAGGTGGGGAGTTGAACAGCGGGAACCATCCACATCGCATCATGTGGTCGTAACACCGCATGATAACAAGAAACGGCTGAAGGCACTGGATACTACAAAGGCTATGGGCCCTCTCAACATACTGGCAATAGTGCTGACGAATTGTGCTTCCGAACTAGCTGCGGCCCTAGCCAAGCTGTTCTAGTACAGCTACAACACAGGCATCTACCTGGTAATGTGGAAATTTCCACGAGTATGTCCTGTCCACAAAAAGCAGGCAAATGCAATCTAGCCAATTACTGTCCCATCAGCCTCCTGTCGTTTATCAACAAAGGGATGGAAGGTGTCGTTGACAGTGCTATCAAGCGACACTTACACAGCAATAACCTGTTCATTGATGCTCAGTTGGGGTTCTGCCAGGGCTACTCGGCTCCTGACCTCTTTACAGCCTTGGTCTAACATGGACAGAAGAGCTGAGTTCCAAACGTGGGGTAAAAGTGATTTCCCTCGACATCAAGGCAGCATTTGACAGAGTATAGTATCAAGGAGCCTTAGCACAACTGGAGTCCATGGGAATCAAGGGGGAAAACTCTCCACTGGTTGAAGTCATACCTGGAACAAAGGACAATGGTTGTGGTTGCTGGAGGCCAATCATCTCAGTCCCAGAACATTGCTGCAGGAGTATATTAGGGTAGTGTACTAGGCCCAACCATCTTCCGCTGCTTCATCAATGACCTTCCTTTCATCATAAGGCCAGAAGTGGGGACGTTCGCTGATGATTGCACAGTGCTCAGTACCATTCACAACTCCTCCGATACTGAAGCAGTTCGTGTCCAAATGGAGCAAGACCTTCACAATATTCAGGCTTGGGCTTTTAAGTAGCAAATAATATTTGCGCCACACAAGTGCGAGGAAATGACCATCTCCAACAAGAGAGAATCTAATTATCTCCCCTAGACATTCAACGGTATTACCATTGCTAAGTCCCCCACTAACATTCTGGGTTTTATAACTGACCAGAAATTGAATTGGACCAGCCATATAAATACTTTGGCTACAGCAGCAAGTTAGAGACTGGGAATTCTGCAGCAAGTTATTCACCTCCTGACTCCTCAAAGCTTGTCTACCATCTATATATATATAGATGATTTGGAGTTGGGGACCACGTGCAGGGTGTCAAATTTTGCAGATGACACTAAGATGAGTGGCAGAGCAAAGTGTGCAGATGACTGTGAAACTTTGCAGAGGAACATAGATACATTGAGTGAGTGGGCAAAGGTCTGGCAGATGGAATACAAGGTTAATAAATGTGAAGTCATTCATTTCGGTAGGAGTAACAGTGAAAAGGATTATTACTTGAATGGTAAAAAGTTGCAGCATGCTGCTATGCAGAGGGACCTAGGTGTCCTTGTGCATGAATCGCAGAAGGTTGGTCTGCAGGTACAGCAAGTAATTAGGAAGGCAAATGGAATTTTGTCCTTCATTGCTAAAGGGATTGAGTTTAAAAGCAGAGAGGTTATGTTGCAGCTGTATAAGGTACTGGTGAGGCCGCACTTGGAGTGCTGTGTGCAGTTTTGGTCTCCTTACTTGAGAAAGGATGTACTGGCACTGGAGAGGGTGCAGAGGAGGTTCACTAGGTTGATTCCGGAGTTGAGGGGGTTGTCTTATGAGGAGAGACTGAGTAGATTGGGATTATATTCATTGGAATTCAGAAGAATGAGGGGGAATCTTATAGAAACATATAAAATCATGAAGGGAACAGATAAGATACAAGTAGAGAGGATGTTTCCACTGGCAGGTGAAGCTAGGACAAGAGGGCATAGCCTCAAGATTAGAGGGAGCAGATTTAGGACTGAATTAAGAAGGAACTTCTTCACCCAGAGGGTTGTTAATCTATGGAATTCCTTGCCCAGTGAAGTAGTTGACGCTTCTTCAGTAAACGTCTTTAAAGCTAAGTTAGATATCTTTTTGAACAATAAAGGAATTAAGGGATAAGGTGGGAGCGCGGGTAAGTGGATCTGAGTCCACGAAAAGATCAGCTATGATCTTATTGAATGGCGGAGCAGGCTCGAGGGGCCGGACGGCCTACTCCTGCTCCTAGTTCTTATGATCTTATGATCTACAAGGCACAAGTCAGGAGTGTGATGGAATACTCTCCACTTTCCTGGATGAGTGCAGCTCCAACAACATTCAAAAGGCTTGACATCATCCAGGGCAAAGCAGCCTGCTTTGATAGGCACCTATCCACCAACTTAAACATTCACTCCCTCCACTGACGGACAGTGTGTGCTATCTACAAGATGCACTGCAGTAATTCACCAAGGCTCCTTCTACAGCACTCTCCCAACTTGCGACCCCTACCACCTAGAAGGGCAAAGGCAGCAGACACATGGGAACACCACCACCTGCAAATTTCCCTCCAAGCCACACACTATCCTGACTTGGAACTATATTGACGTTCCTTCACTGTTGCTGGGTCAAGATCCTGTAACTCCCTTCCGAACAGCGCTGTGGGTGTGCCTACACAAAGACAGCAGCAGTTCAAGAAGATGGCACACCACCACCTTCTAAAGGGCAGTTGCAGATGGGCAAAAAATGATGGTCTTGCCAGCAATGCCCACATGCCAGGAAAGAATAACAAAAATCTTTTCTGCACCCTCTCTGAGGATTGGGAGCAGTTTAGAATTCAGCAAAGGAGGATAAAGGGATTGATTAAGAAGGGGAAAATAGAGTATGAGAGTAAGCTTGCAGAGAACATAATAACTGACTGTAAAAGCTTCAATAGATATGTGAAGAGAAAAAGATTAGTGAAGACAAATGTGGGTCCCTTACAGTCAGAAATGGGGGAATTTACAATGGAGAACAAAGAAATGGCAGACCAATTAAATACATACTTCGGTTCTGTCTTCACAAAGGAGGACACAAATTACCTCCCAGAAATGTTGGGGAACATATGGTCTAGTGAGGAGGAGGAACTGGATGAAATCAGTATTAGTAGGGAAATGGTGTTCAGGAAATTGATGGGATTGAAGGCTGACAAATCCCCAGAGCCTGATAATCTACATCCCAGAGTACTTAAGGAAGTGGCCCTTGAAATAGTGGATGCATTGCTGGTCATTTTTCAAAATTCTATAGACTCTGGAACAGTTCCAACAGATTGGAGGGTAGCAAATGTAACCCCACTATTTAAAAAAGGAGGCAGAGGGAAAACAGGGAATTATAGACCGGTTAGTCTGACATCAGTAGTGGGGAAAATGCTAGAGTCCATTATAAAAGATGTAATAGCAGAGCACTTGGAAAACAATGACATGATCGGACAAAGTCAACATGGATTTACGAAAAGGAAATCATGCTTGACAAATCTACTGGAATTTTTTGAGGATGTAATAAGTAGAATAGATAAGGGAGAACCAGTGGATGTGGTGTATTTGGACTTTTAGAAGGCTTTCAATAAGGTCCCACATAAGAGATTAGATTGCAGAATTAAAGCACATGGGACTGGGAGTAAGGTACTGACATGGATAGAGAACTGGTTGGCAGACAGGAAACAAAGAGTAGGAATAAATGGGTCTTGATCCAAATGGCAGGCAGTGACTAGTGGGGTACCGCAGGGATCAGTGCTAGGACCCCAACTATTCACAATATATATTAATGACTTGGGTGAGGGAATTAAATGTAATATATCCAAATTTGCAGATGACACAAAACTGGGTGGGAGTGTGAGCTGTGTTGAGGATGCAGAGAAGCTCCAGTGTGATTTGGACATGTTGAGAGAGTGGGCTAATGCATGGTAGATGCAGTATAATGTGGACAAATGTGAGGTTATCCATTTTGGTAGCAAAAACAGGAAGGCAGATTATTATCTGAATGGCTATAAACTGAGAGAGGAGAATATGCAGCGAGACCTGGGTGTTCTCGTCCACCAGTCGCTGAAGGTAAGCATGCAGGTGCAACAGGCAGTAAAAAAGGCAAATGGTATGTTGGCCTTCATAGCGAGAGGATTCGAGTACAGCAGCAGGAATGCCTTGCTGCAATTATACAGGGCCTTGGTGAAGCCACACCTGGAATATTGTGTGCAGTTTTGGTCTCCTTATCTGAGGAAGGATGTTCTTGCTACAGAGGGAGTGCAGCGAAAGTTTACCAGACTGATTCCTGGGATGGTGGGACTGACGTATGAGGAGAGATTGAGTCGGTTAGGATTATATTCGCTGGAGTTCAGAAGAGTGAGGGGGGATCTCATAGAAACCTATAAAATTCTAACAGGACTTGACAGGGTAGATGCAGGAAGGATATTCCCGGTGGTGGGGGAGTCCAGAACCAGGGGTCATAGTCTAAGGATACGGGGTAAACCTTTCAGGACTGAGATGAGGAGAAATTTCTTCACCCAGAGAGTGGTGAACCTGTGGAATTCACTACCACAGAAAGCAGTTGAGGCCAAAACATTGTATGTTTTCAAGAAGGAGTTAGATATAGCTCTTGGGTCTAAAGGGATCAAAGGATATGGGGCGAAAGCGGGAACAGGTTACTTAGTTGGAT
The DNA here is from genome assembly GCF_036365525.1 of Heterodontus francisci. Classification (NCBI taxonomy): domain Eukaryota; kingdom Metazoa; phylum Chordata; class Chondrichthyes; order Heterodontiformes; family Heterodontidae; genus Heterodontus; species Heterodontus francisci. The sequence goes on from NC_090373.1 coordinate 11,307,721, forward strand.
GATCAGCCATGATCATAATGAATGGCGGAGCAGGCTCGAAGGGCCGAATGGCCTATTCCTGCTCCTATTTTCTATGCTTCTATTGTGTGCAGTTTTAATCTCCTTATCTGAGGAAGGATGTTCATGCTATGAGGGAGTGCAGCGAAGGTTCACCAGATGGATTCCTGGGATGGCAGGTCTGAAGTATGAGAAGAGATTGGGTCGATTAGGCTTGTATTCGCAAGAGTTTAGAAGAATGAGAGGGGATCTCACAGAAACCTACAACATTCTCACAGGAATGGACAGACTAGATGTAGGAAGGATGTTGCCGATGACAGGGCAGTCCAGGACCAGGGGTCACGATCTAAGGATAAGGGGTGAGCCATTCAGGACTGAGATGAGGAGGCATTTCTTCACCCAGAGAGTGGTGAACCTGTGGAATTCTCTACTGCAGAAAGCAGTTGAGGCCAGATCATTAAATATATTCAAGAAAGAGTTAGATAATGTTCTTAGGGCTAAAGGAATCAAGGGATACGGGGAGAAAGCGGGAACAGGGTACTGAGTTTGGACGATCAGCCATGATCGTATTGAATGGCGGTGCAGGCTCGAAGGGACGAATGGCCTACTCCTGCTCCTATTTTCTATATTTCTCTCCAATGCCTTCACATCCTTCCAAAAGTATGGTGTCCAGAATTGGACACAATACTCCAGTTGAGGCTAAACCAATGTTTTTTGAAAGTTCATCTTAACCTCCTTACTTTTGTACTGTATGCCTCTATTTAAAAAGCCCAGGATCCTGTATGCTTTATTAACTGCTTGCTCAACATGCCCTGCCACGATTTGTGCACATATACCCCCGCACCGTTCTCAGAATTGTTTCCTTTATTTTTTATTGTCTCTCTCGTTCTTCCTGCCAAAATACATCACTTCACACTTCTCCGCATTAAATTTCATCTGCTACATGTCCACTCATTCCACCAGCCTGTCTATGGCCTCTTGAAGTCTATCACTATCCACCTCACAATTCAAAATATTTCCAAGTTTTGTGCCATTTGCAAATTTTGATATTGTGCCCTGCATACCCAAGTCTAGGTTATTTACATCAAGAAAAGCAGTGGTTCTAATGTATAACCATTCAATTTGACATCTAAGCAAACTCTTTGATCTCTGAGTCATGAGCCTTTCTAATAATAAAACAAGAGACCAGACGTCCGTAAGTAAAGCAGCAGAAAGGCAACAAAATGAGAAAAGTTACAGAAACCTATGATAGGGTAAAGGCAGCAGAGAGACGACAAGGAATAACTAATCATGTACTGTTGGAAGGACAGATATTGAATCTATCTTTCTAAACTAAGTATGACCCTTGATGTGCTAGTGTATGAGGAATCTTTACTTCTGTACTTAAGCAGAAGTTGGACTGGACTGTACCAAGTGACTTTCATTGTACTCCGTGGAATAAAACACCAACTGAACCAAATGACTCCTCGCCTAGCATTCAGTTGGTCAACCTCCGGAGGAACAAAAATACATGCACATAAGACATGGAGCTCTGGTCCAGATCATGAGAGTTTCATTGTTATACTCCAGGTCCCACTACTGCATTAGCAAATAAAACAGCAATGAGAGCCAATTTCTGTAAAATGCAGGCAATCAGACTTTTGAAGGAGTGGCCTACGCCATTGAATACTAGTAGACATGAGTGGAAGACCTGAATTCTCAACACCTACCCTAATACCATAGCCAAAAGGAGAGACTTTTGGTGGGCAATAAATGAGGCCTTGCCACTGTCACCCAGATTCAAAAAACAAAGTGAAAATGTATTTATAATCACCACAAAGGTTGAGTGCAAACTCTAATTTCCATATGACTTAGTATCATTACTACTTCAAAATAATAAAACAAAATAATCCTAACCTTTGATGAATACTCACGTAAAATCTTTGTCAGTAAAATTGAGATCTAAAGACAACTGGAAATCCATCTCGTTCAGAGACGCTTCAATCTGGACATAAAATTGAAGGTATCTATTATTTTGACTTCCTCAAACAATTTATACTTTTTACTTCAAACCAGTTTCAATGACAAATATTAAGATTGTTCATTTCTGAATTTCAAAGTTTTAATATTGACATAAATTGTGCCTTTCGCGTGAGTTTAATTTCTTACCAAAATATATAACCACTAATATTAAACATATTTCAGAATTTTAAAAAATGGTAAATACAGCATAAGGCAATAAATGCTTTTCCCTCAACCAGTATGTTCATACTTGTTTAGCACTGTGAAATTCTGAGCACATACTGAAGTTAAAGTCAGATTAAATGCCATCCACAACCTTATTAGGCAGGACTGCATCGAGATCATGGCCGTGACTGAATCTTAGCTCACAGGTGATAATACCTTGCACTTACTGAAGTCTCCGCTCCTGGCTGTACTTGTCACCATCTGCCCCACTCAAATCACTTCATTGACAGTATGGGCATTATTAACAAATCACACTTTAGGGTATTCTTATTAAGAAGTAAGCTTATTCTTACTAGTATCTTTTCCTCCTTTGAACACCAAATCTTGTTTTACCTCTCACTTATCCTTAAAATTCTCGTTCCCTACCCGAATCCCTATCTCAAATTTCTCACTGTGATATCCTCCCTCCTTTCTTCTCCAGCCTCGACACTGGAGTATTGTGTACAGTTTTGGTCTCCTTACCCAAGGAAGGATACACTTGCCATAGAGGGAGTGCAACATAGGTTCACCAGACTGCTCCCTGGGATGGTGGGATTGTCCTACGAGGAGAGAGTGACGAGACTGTTCTATATTCTCCAGAGTTTAGAAGAATGAGAGGTAATCTCATTGAAACATATAAAATTCTTTCAGGGCTTGCCAGGGTAGATGCAGGAGCGATGTTTCCCCTGCATCAAGGACCAGGGGATACAGTCTTAGAATAAGGTGTAGGCCATTTAGGACTGAGATGAGGAGGAATTTTTTCACTCAGAGGGTGGTGAATCTTTGGAATGCTCTACCTCAGAGGACTGTGGAGGCTCAGTCGTTGAGTATATGCAAGATAGAGATCGATCGATTTCTAGATATTAAAGATATTAAGGGATATGGGGATAGTGTGGGAAAATGGTGTTGAGATAGAAGACCAGCCATGATCTAGCTGAATGGCGCAGCAGGCTCGAGGGGCTGAATGGTCTCCTGCTGCTCCTATTTCCTATGTTCCTATGCACTTGCCCCAGTAAAACCCTCACTCTCTTCCACTCTGGTTGTTCACCATGCCACAGCTTCTACCTCACTGTCAAGTCCAAGAAGTGTAGTCTTCAGTCTATCTGGTACACAATAGATTTAGCCATCCATCGCTTGATCTGACTGGACCACATCCAGTATGATCAGGATTTATTCTGATCTGTCAAAACTGAAATAGCAAAGACAAACCCCAGTTTCTTTTCTCCAGTACCAATCATCTCTTTAAACACCTCTACCCATTTCACTTCACCCTCACCTTCTACAATAACTAAATCTGAGGCCATCCATTCCATTGCTTCTGCTCACTCTGCTGTGCCCCCTCACTCCCTTGTCCACCAAATCAAAGTTTCCCCAAAGCTCCCCTTTGTCCAAGCCCTGATCCTTGGTCTTTCTCTGATCTCACCTCATGTCCTCTTTAGTTTATCTTTTTCAAGAGATCTACCTCTTGCTCTCTTGTCTCCATTCCCACTAAACTGCTGACATTAACCTCCCTCCTGGTACCTTTGTTAGCTGACATCGTACTTTCTTCTCATCAGCTACTGTTCACCTCCCTTTAAAAACCTCCATCATCACCCACTATTAAATAGACACACCATTGATCTCTGTCTTTGCAAACTAACACCTCATCTCCAACTTCACTTTCCTTTCAAAAGTCCTTGAACATGTTGCCAATCCCCAAATCCATACAATTCTTTCACACAATTCCATGCACGAATCTCCAAATCAGATTTCTGCCTTTTGCTACAGCACTGCAATTGTCGTAGCTAAAAGTACAAATGACATCCTCTGTATCTATGACTGTGGTGCATTCCCTCACTTTGTCCTTCTCGACCTCTCTTCAGCCTCACCAATGCCTCTCCCCTGTTATCCATTGGCGGAATTGCCAAAGCATCTGTAACAATCATTCTTTACCCATTCTAGACACGCTACCCTAGCATTATTCCTTGTCCCCGCACCTCTTTCTCATCTGTACACAGATCCTTGGCAACATTATCCAAAGACGTTGAATGAAGTTCTACATGTAAGCTGTCTACATTCAACCCTACCTCTCCACCATTGCTCTCAATCTCTCCAGAGCCTCTCTGCTGTTGGAGTGCCTGTCTGATATCCATTCGTAGAATCTTGCAGTATAGCAGGAGGCTATTTGGCCCATTCTCTTCAAAAGAGCTGTGCAATTTAGTCCCACTCCCCAGCTTTTTCTCCACCATAACTCTGCAAATTAGTCCTCTTCAAATAAATGTCCAATTGCCTTTTGAAAGTCCCCGTGGAGTTTGCTTCCACCGCCCTTTCAGATATTACATCCCAAATATTAACGACGCTCTGTGTAAAAAGTTCCTCATTTACCCCTCTAGTTCTTTTACTAATTATTTTATAATCAGTCCCCTGGTTATTGATCCTCTTGCCAGTGGAAACAGTTTTGCCATATCTAATCTATCATTATACAATTTTGGACACCTCTATTAAATATCCCTTTAACTTTCTTTGTTCTAAGGAAAACAATCGCAGCTACTCTAGTCTCTCCAGAGAAGAGAAACCTGTCATCTCTGGTCCCATTCAAGTAAATCTCCTCTGTACCCCGTTCAAGACTTTGACACATCCTTCCTAAAGTGCGGTGCCCAGAACTGGACATCTTATTCCAGCTGAGGCCTAACCAGTGATTTGTAAAGGCTTAGCAAGACTTAGTTTATTTTATATTCAATGCACCGATTTAGTTTAGAGATACAGCACTGAAACAGGCCCTTCGGCCCACCGAGTCTGTGCCGACCATCAACCACCCATTTATACTAATCCTACTCTAATTCCATATTCTTACCACATCCCCACCTGTCCCTATATTTCCCTACCACCTACCTATACTAGGGACAATTGCTAATAGCCAATTTACCTATCAACCTGCAAGTCTTTGGCATGTGGGAGGAAACCGGAGTACCCGGAGGAAACCCACGCAGACACAGGGAGAACTTGCAAACTCCACACAGGCAGTACCCAGAATTGAACCCGGGTTGCTGGAGCTGTGAGGCTGCGGTGCTAACCACTGCGCCATTGTGCCGCCCAATCCTAAGAATTCCACATGCTTTCTTAACCATCTTATCAACTTGTCCTACCAACTAAGATTTTTGAATATGTACCCCCAGGTCCGACTGCTCTTGCATCCCCATCAATATGGTACCATTTAGATTATACTGCCCCTCTATATTGTTCCTCTCAAAGTGTATCATTTCACACTAAGCCACATTAAATTGCATCTACCATGCTGTCTTCCCATCTCATCAGAATCAATCAAAAACACATCCTTTCACCATTACTCTCTGCCTCCTATCCCTTAGTCAATTACATACCCAAGTTACCACTGCCCCCTTAACTCCAAGTGCTATTTTTCCAAATAAGTCTGTTAAGTGATTCTTTATCAAATGCCTTTTGAAAGTCCACATATACGTTTACTGTAGGTCAGGCAGCATCTGTGGAAAGAGAAAGAGTTAACCTTTCAGGTCGTGACCTTTCATCAGAACTGGGGGCGGGGGGAAACAACGGTTCGAGGAGATGATTGTCTAGGAGATATCTGTAATCGTGGGTGGATCCGAAACACGAAGAAAGGTCACTACCTGAAAGGTTAACTCTTGTTTCTCTCTCCACAAATGCTGCCTGACCTGCTGAGTATTTCCAGGATTTTCTGTTTTTGTTTCAGATTTTCAGCATCTGCAGTATTTTGCTTTTGTATACATCTACTTTCATCAACCCTCTCTGTCACTTCATCAAAGAAGTCAATCAGGATAGTCAGACATGATTTGCCTTGAACAAATCCATGCTGGTTGTCCCTTATTAAGCCACATTTCTCCAAATGAGAATTCATTTAATCCATGACCTGGTAGTTTACCAACACTGGTGTTAGAGTAAGTGGCCTGTAATTTACCAGGTTGATCCCTCTCCCCTTGTTTGCATAGGATTTTGGCCATCTAGGCCTATGGTCAGGCACGTTCTCTCCAAATCGCTTTACTTTAACACCCTCCTTAAAACTCACCAAGGTTTTAGTTGCCCTTTATCAAATTGTTTCTTTGGCCTCCACAAAGCTCCTTGGGATGATATTCTACATTAAAGGCACTATATAAATGCAAGTTGTTGCTCTTGTTGGACAACATTATAAATCAAGCTTATAATACTTGTACTTTATTCAATATTAATGAATTTATTTTTGATCACAGTTTTAAATTTTCAAGTAGAATCTGAAGTTAAATTCTTTTTACCTTCTTGCTATCAAGCAACATTTTAACTTTGAGGAGTAACACGTCATTAACCATGATTTCTTCATTTTTATAAAGAATCTGAAAGGTTCTACTGCAGACTGTACAATCGTGGGCAGCAGGGGGAAAGGTGAGTTCAGAACCTAGAAAAGGAGAATGAAAAGTACAACAGCCAGTAAATCTTACAATACTTGGTATCACATGGTATTTATTATTTACTTAAAATGAGTTTCAAGTGGGTTCTGATAACAATATTAAAATATGAAATGCCACAGTTAAACAAAGACCTTGTATATATCACAGTCTTGGAAACATCTCAGTGCTTCATACGCAATGAATTACCTTTGAAGTGCTGTACTGCTTTCAATGTAATAAGCCTAGCAGCCATTTTGGACATAGCAATGTCCCTTAATGGTCATGAGGTGGATAACCTGACTCTTCAAATCAAGGAACTTCATGGTAGCCAAAGAAACAGATATGATAAAGGGCAACTAAAACCTTGGTGAGTTTTAAGGAGGGTGTTAAAGTAAAGCGATTTAGAGAGAACATGCCTGACCAAAGGCTGAGGTGGCCAAAATCCTATTCAAGAGGGGAGAGGGGTAAACCTAGTAACTACAGCAAGTAAATAGTAAGTGAGTAATAAGAAGTGATGTGGTGCCTATTAGGGACAAAGAAGATTAGTATACTTCATGCGTACTTGGTAGAGGAAGAGGATGTTGACAAAATATCAGTAGAAGTAGAGATGTTAGGGATAGTGGATGGAGTGAAATTGATTGGCAGGATGTACTGGAAGACTGGCTGTGCGTGTATATGAATGTGCAGATTGTGGTAAATAAGATTGGTTAGCTGAAATCGCATATAGTAACGTGGAAATATATTGTTGTGGCAATAACGGAGACCTGGCTCAAAAAAAGGCAGTACTGGGTACTAAACATTCCTGGATACTAGGAAAGATAGGGAAGGAAGCGGAATAGGGCGGCACAGTGGCGCAGTGGTTAGCACCGCAGCCTCACAGCTCCAGTGACCCGGGTTCGATTCTGGGTACTGCCTGTGTGGAGTTTGCAAGTTCTCCCTGTGACTGCGTGGGTTTTCGCAAAGGCGAGCCTCTATAAACAGTGTGCAAATCACACGCAGCTTCCACAGTTCGGACTGCGACACCGACCACTCCCTGGTGTGCAGCAAAGTTAGACTCAAACCAAAGAAGCTACATCACTCCAAGAAGAAGGGCCGCCCGCGGATCAACACGAACAGAATTTCTTATCCACAGCTGTTACATAAGTTTCTGAATTCACTTGAAAAAGCCCTTCAAAACACTCCTGCAGAGGATGCAGAGACGAAGTGGGCCCACATCAGAGACGCCATCTATGACTCAGCAATGACCACCTTTGGCAAACGTGAGAAGCAGAATGCAGACTGGTTTCAATCTCACTTTGAAGAGCTGGAACCTGTCATAGCCGCTATGCGAAATGCACTGTTGAACTACAAGCCCCCAGCGAGTTAACATCCATAGCACTTAAGTAGCCAGAAGCGATGCACAAAGAACAGCCAGGCGCTGTGCAAATGACTACTGGCAACACCTATGCAGTCATATTCAGCTGGCCTCCGACACCGGAAACATCAGAGGAATGTATGATGGCATTAAGAGAGCTTTTGGGTCAACCATCAAGAAGATTGCGCCCCCTCAAGTCTAAATCAGGGGAAACGATCACTGACCAACGCAAACAAATGGACCGCTGGGTGGAGAACTACCTAGAACTGTACTCCGGGGAAAATACTGTCACTGAGACCGCCCTCAATGCAGCCCAGTCTCTGCCAGTCATGGATGAGCTGGACGAACAGCCAACAAAATCAGAACTCAGTGATGCCATTGATACTCTAGCCAGTGGAAAAGCCCCTGGAAAGGACGGCATTACCCCTGAAATAATCAAGAGTGCCAAGCCTGCTATACTCTCAGCACTCCATGAACTGCTTTGCCTGTGCTGGGACGAGGGAGCCAATATCATCACCCTCTATAAGAACAAGGGTGACCGCAACAACTACCGTGGAATCTCCCTGCTCAGCATAGTGGGGAAAGTCTTCGCTCTAGTTGTTTTAAACAGACTCCAGAAGCTGGCTGAGCGTGTCTACCCTGAGGCATAGTGTGGCTTTCAAGCAGAGAGATCCACCATTGACATGCTGTTCTCCCTTCGCCAGCTACAGGAGAAATGCCACGAACAACAGATGCCCCTCTATGTTGCTTTCATTGATCTCACCAAAGCCTTCGACCTCGTCAGCAGACGTGGTCTCTTCAGACTACTAGAAAAGATCGGTCCACCAAAGCTACTAAGTATCACCACCTCATTCCATGACAATATGAAAGGCACAATTCAGCATAGCGGTGCTTTATGAGACACGTTTCCTATTCTGAGTGGCGTGAAACAGGGCTGTGTTCTCGCACCTACACTGTTTGGGATTTTCTTCTCCCTGTTCTCACATACGTTCAAGTCTTCAGAAGAAGGAATTTTCCTCCACACAAGATCGGATGGCAGGTTGTTCAACCTTGCCCATCTTAGAGCGAAGACCAAAGTACAGAAAGTCCTCATCAGGGAACTCCTCTTTGCTGACGATGCTGCATTAACATCCCACACAGAAAAGTGTCTGCAGAGACTCATCGACAGGATTGCAGCTGCCTGCAACGAATTTGGCCTAACCATCAGCCTCAAGAAAACGAACATCATGGGGCAGGATGTCAGAAATGCTCCATCCATCAATATTGGCGACCACGCTCTGGAAGTGGTTCAAGAGTTCACCTACCTAGGCTCAACTATCACCAGTAACCTGTCTCTCAATGCAGAAATCAACAAGCGCATGGGAAAGGCGTCTGCTACGATGTCCAGACTGGCCAAGAGAGTGTGGGAAAATGGTGCACTGACACAGAACACAAAAGTCCGAGTGTTTCAAGCCTGTGTCCTCAGTACCTTGCCCTATGGCAGTGAGGCCGTATGTCAACCAAGAGCGACATCTCAACTCATTCCATCTTCGCTGCCTCCAGAGAATTCCTGGCATCAGGTGGCAGGACCTTATCTCCAACGCAGAAGTCCTTGAGGTGGCCAGCATACACACCCTACTGAGCCAGCGATGCTTGAGATGGCTTGGCCATGTGAGCCGCATGGAAGATGGCAGGATCCCCAAGGATGCATTGTACAATGAGCCCGTCACTGGTATCAGACCCACCGGCCGACCATGTCTCCCCTTTAAAGACGTCTGCAAACGCGACATGAAGTCCTGTGACGTTGACCACAAGTCATGGGAGTCAGTTGCCAGTGATCTCCAGAGCTGGTGGACAGCCATAAAGGCGGGGCTAAAGAGTGGCGAGTCGAAGAGACTTAGCAGTTGGCAGGAAAAAAGACAGAAGTGCAAGGAGAGAGCCAACTGTGTAACAGCCCTGACAACCAATTTTATCTGCAGCGCTTGTGGAAGAGTCTGTCACTCTAGAATTGGCCTTTATAGCCACTCCAGGTGCAGTTTCACAAACCACTGACCACCACCAGGCGCTTACACATTGTCTCTCGAGACAAGGAGGCCAAAGAAGAAGAAGAACAACAAAGGTTAATGAAGAGAATGCAATGGATGTTACCTATATGGATATTAAGAAAATGTTTGACAAAGTATCACATTAAAAGGCTGGTTAACAAAATTGAGCCTCATTGAATAGAAGGGTCAGTGTGAGCTTGGATTAAATTAAGGACAGAAAACAGCAAGTCGTGGTAAATGGTAGTTTTTCAGACTGGAGGATGGAAGACAGTAGTATTCCTCAAGGGCCAGTGCTACAACCATTGTTTTTTTTGATATATATATAAATATATATATGATTTGTATATTGGAAAAAAAGAGTAAAATTTCAAAATTTGCCAATGATAGCCAACTTGGAGGTGTGGCAAATAATGAAGTTCTGAAGAAGGGTCACTGACCTGAAACGTTAACTCTGCTTTTCTCTTCACAGATGCTGCCAGACCTGCTGAGTATTTCCAGCGTTTCTTGTTTTGAGGACAAATTGAGAGATTGGTTAGTAAAGCAAATGGGAACTTGGGCTTCATAAATAGAGGTATTGAGTACAAAAGCAAATAAGTTACGCTGAACCTTTATAAAGCTCTGGTTAGGCCATAGCTAAAGAACTGCGTCCACTTCTGGTCATCACATTTTAGGAAGGATGTAAAACGTCCTTTACAGGGTGCAGAGGAGAGTTACCAGAATGGCTCCAGGGAATGATAGTTTAGCTACAAGGTTAGGCTGGAGCAGCTGAGGTTGTTCTCCATGGAGCAAAGGAGGTCGAGACGAGGTCTGATAGCAGTGTACAAGATCATACGAACATACGAATTAGGAGGAGCAGGCCACTCGACCCTTCGAGCCTGCTCCGCCATTCAGTAAGCTCATGGCTGAACTGATTACTCCACATTTCCACCTACCCCCGATAACCTTCCACCCCCTTGCTTCTCAAGACTTATGACAGGTTTAGATAAGGTAAACAAAGAAAAGCTGTTCCCATTAGCTGATGGTACAAGGACTAGGAGACAAAGATTTAAGGTTTTGGGCAAGAGATAACTTGGGGGATGTGAGGAAGAACATTTTTACACAGTGAGTGGTTATGGTCGCTGCCTAGAACTGTGGTGGAAGCAGAGACAATCAATGATTTCAAAAAGAAATTGGATAGGTACTTGAGAGAAATAAACTTGAAGTGCTGCAGGGATAGAGCGAGGAAGTGGGATGACTGGATTACTCTACGGAGAGCCGGCATAGACTCAATGGGCTGAATGGCCTCCTTCTGTACCATTATGACTATGATTATGACAATTTGCTTTTCTTTTGGGTGAGTCACTTGAGGCAAGAATAAAGGCCAGGATATCAGAAAAAAAATCCTTCTCTACTTTGAATAGTGCCATGGGGAATCTTTAATATGCATTTTAACCACCAGGGACAGGTAAATGATTTAACAGCAGATAGTTTAAATATTTGTGCAAATACATACTGATGGAAAGTAATTATTCAACTCCACTATTTCCTTATTTTTATTCACAATATCATTACTAGCTTTCAAGGGAGCCACATTACTCCTGGCCACCCTCTTTTTCCTTACATAATTGTAAAACATTGTATTCATTTTGATATCATTCACAGGGAGTGGAGAAAGGAAAAAGGATAATCTCAGTATAATAAACTGTCTGAAGTAGTTAAGACTGTGGATGTCCTAACAATAATCTTCCGAAGTCCTCTCAATTCGGTAACTGCTCCTTTAGATTGGAAAACTGTGCATATCCCTCCAGTACTTAAGGTGAGAGGAGGAAAATCAGGGAATTGTAAACCAGTTGGTCTAACATCTGTTGTCAGGACATTACTCGAGTCTATACTTAAAGATAGGGTGACTGAACACCTTAGAGATTTTCAGCTGATCAGTGTCAGCCAGCATGGATTTGTAAAGGGTAGGCCATGCCTGACAAACCTGACTGAACCTTTTGAAAAGATGATTAAAGTAGTTGACAGGGGAACATCTATGGATATTATTTATATGGGCTTCCAGAAGGAATTTGATAATGTCCCTCCAAAGAGACTGCAAGCTGAAGTTGCAGCCCATGGAACTGATGGCCAATTACTGACCTGGTCACGATGATGCAGGAGGTGGCCACTCAGCCTATTAAGTCCATGCCACCAATCTATAAAGCATGCAGTCAGTCCTATTCCCCCGTTCTATCCCTACAAGCCTGCAAGTTTATTTCCCTCAAGTGCCCATCCAATTTTCTTTTGAAATCATTCACCGTCTCCACTTCCACCACCCTCATAAGCAGCAAGTTCCAGGTCATTGTCCCTCACTGTGTAAAAAAGTCTGCCTCACATCCCCCTGCATCTCTTGCCCAAAATCTTAAATCTGTGTCCTAGTCCTTGTGCCATCAGCTAAAGGAAACAGCTTTTCTTGGTCTACCTTATCTAAACCTGTCATAATCGTATACACCTCTATCAGTTCTCCCCCCAATCTCCTTTGCCACATGGAGAACAACCTAACCTTGTAGCTAAGATCCCTGGAACCATTCTGGTTAATCTCCTCTGCACCCTCTCAAGGGCCCTCACATCCTTCCTAAAGCGTGGCGAACAGAACTGAATGCAATACTCCAGTTGGGGACTAACCAGAGTTTTGCAAAGGTTCAGCACAACTTCCCAGCTTTGTATTTAATACCTCTAAGTTATTTATTACCTGGTTAGAAAATTAGCTGAGCAGGAGGAGCTAGGGAGTAGGGATAATGGCAGATAATCTAATTGGAACGATGTAACTAGTAGTGTTCCGCAAGGATCTGTGTTGGGGCCTCAACTATTCATCATATTTATTAACTTAGATGATCGGATAGAAAGCCACATACCCAAATTTGCAAATTACACAAAGGTAGGTGACATTGTAAGCAATGTAGATGGAAGTTTAACGTTAAAACAAGATATTGATAGATTAATTGAATGGGCAAGACTGTGACAAATGAATTTCAATGTTGGTAAATGTGAGGTCAACAGGATAATTTCTAAAAGGTGAAAAGCTAGAAGCAGTGGAGGTCCAAAGAGACTTGCGGGGGTGGAGGGTGGTGGTGGGGGGAGCAGGTCCAGGGACACAGATTAAAATGTCACAAACAAGGTACAGAAAATAATCTGAAGGGCTACCACAATGCTGGCCTTTATAGCTAGAGGACTAGAATACAAAAGGAGCAGAAATCATGCTTCAGCAATAAAAAAAAGTCCTGGTTAGACTACACCTGGAATACTGTTAGCAGTTCTGGGTACTGGCCTAGAAGGAGTACAACATAGATTTAGAAGAATGATACCAGGACTCCAAGGATTAAATTACGAGGGATTACATAAACTAGGGATCCGTTCCTTGAAATTTAGAAGGTTCACAGATGATTTGATAAAAGTTCAAGATATTAAGGGGAACAGATAGGGTAGACAGAGAAACTTTTTGCTGGTGCGGGTGTCCAGGACTGGAGGACATAGTCTAAAAGTTAAATCTAGACCTGTCAGGAGCGAAATTAAAAAACATTTTTATGCACAAAGGGTGTTACAAGTGTGGAACTCTCTTCAGCAAACGGAACTTGATGCTAGATCAGTTGTAAATTTTAAATCTGAAACTGATAAGATTTTTGTTATCCATAGGTGTTCAGGGTATGCGGCAAAGGAGGGTATATGGAGTTAGGTCGCATGATCTCATTGAATGGCGAAACAGGAACTTCGGAACAGGAGTAAGCCAATGAAGAGATCAACTCCACAGGCACCAGCCAAGAGTCTACACTGCAAGTGTAAATTATGTCATCACTGTTAATCTGATTATGTCCTTGATTACAAGTAAAAATCCTGGCTGATTTTTCTCTAATTCAGAGATAAGAGCAACTGCAGTGTTCTTCAATAAAAAACAGAAAGTGCTGGAAATACTCAGTAAGTCTGGCAGCATCTGTGGAGAGAGAAGCAGAGTTAACGTTTCAGGTCTATAACCTTTCATCAGAACTGCAGTGCTCTTACCTCTGATTCATAAAGATTAGCTAATATAGACATGCCAGAAATTACATCTGGGATCTTCTGGTCTGCATAGCTGAGTTGCATTCTGAATGAACTCCTTAAACCATGAAAGGTGCCCTTTCATACAACTGTTAAGCATCAGATACCTGCAGGATACAAACATTCTCCCATAACTCTTGACCTGATCATTGCATGTAACAGCTACATTCAGTGCAAAAATGTGATATTCATTATAGCTCAATATTACATACTGATAACACCTTTAGTAACTAAAATTGTAATAAAAATTTCAGCTGCCTGTTTACTTCAAATAGGAAGTAAACTGATGCCCTTAATTAAGATGCCACCTCCAATCACGGCAGAAACATTATGCTGGTGCCACAAGTTAGTCACCTAAATTTACAGTACTTTGAACTAAAATCGTAATCAAAATATCTACTCAAAACACAAATTTATAGGCAAAAAAGAATTGCTCAGTTAATTAACAGATAGTTTTCTGAGCAGCAATTCGTTCTGCTATGGAGTGGGAAGATGTAAATTAGTACCCACATTTTCCCCTCAGCTGGGATACCAAGGCACACCCAGCAGAGGACGTGGCAGAATACTGATTAACTGCAGCTACGCACATTAAAAGCTACACACCATCTAGTTTTATGGATTATGCCTTGAGGGGTTTTCTTAAAATATATAGCGTGGCTATTCTTGTTTCGTCATTGCTTTGGTAAAAAATCTAATTCAACAAAGGTTTGAACAGTTTAAACAAAAATCACAATTTAAAGTACAAATTACTACTTACAAGCTGCTATAATTTGGGTGAACATAAAAATAAGTGTGACGGAAATCACACCTGCCAAATGGAAACATATTAATTTCATCATATGGGATACTACTGAAACTTTTTTTTACTGGACATTGCACATAACTTGTTTAAAAAAAAACAACAAAGCTAGCCATGGTTGCACAGTTGAATAGAGACACAACGGGAGTGCTCACTGATTCAATTAACAAGATTGGACTAGGCAATAATGATAATCAACATCTTTGTCTGTGTAAGAGCCAGAACTCCACACCTCACTGAGTGTGAATGAAGAGCTTTGAAATCCAACAAACCTCCCAGAATATGCTGTTTCAAACAAAGATAGTCACATGACCTACCTGCTGGCCAAACTGGGGACCTTTTGAATTGTGCCACACAGAAAGAGATCAGACTGCGAATTGAACAGAAAGGAGAAGGAAGGTCTCCCCTCCCTCTGCCTCTCTCTCCCTAGCAAAGTTCCAGGAATGCCTCAGTGGCAGTGTAAGTCTCAAGACTGCAGAACTTTACTGGAAACCACTGAGAAGACAACTGAAACCTCTCTTTAGCAATCTGGTACCAGAGAAGCAAGTCTGAAAATGTGCACTAGGCCCCAGCGAAAACTCCATGACCTCAAGTTCAACCAAGGACTTTACATTAAAGACAAAGGATAGTAACTGAATTCCATTTACTGCCAACTCTACTTCAAGCTGCCCCGCAATTCTTTCTCCCTCTCTGTATCTATTTGTGCATATGTTTATCTCATATGCATGCTAGCGTGGTTGTGTTGTATATTTTAGTAATTTTAACTGAGTTAAAGTGATAAGGCTAATAAACTTACATCTTTCCTGTTTGAACCTAAGAAAACCTGTCTGATTGGTTCATTTGCAATTACAATTAGAGAATGGTGTGCAAAGACTCACTGAGGTGGTAAGATAAAAACACTGTATTTTTAAAGATAAACCCTGTTACGGCCAAACCAGGAAAGGGGCAAGAAAGAAGCCCGAGACCCCTTCCTCACCTGGTTGTAACATAAGCCATGGAACACTACATAACAATGATTGTGTAATTTGGTTTGTAAACGTGTCAAAGTATTTTTTGTAAAGTGACTGCATTCTCTGAGTTATACAGCTACAAGTCTGTTAATAAAAATGAAAATTAATGTAAACAAAATGATTTCAATTTAACAGAAAATTCAGTTAAAGTTGAATTTACTTTGTGTTGATTTACTGCAGTTTTACATCTCTCAAATGTTCTATACTAAAATGTCAGTTGCAAAATTCTCATTGTATTTATCTGCCTCTATGTAGCAATAGAAAGTGGCAACTGACCTAGTTGTAAAGGTAACTGAAGTGAAAAACAATGTACAGAATTTGCAACATTAAGCCTGTGTCTTCCACAATCAACTCCATAATTGACACTTTCAGAATATAAGTTCCCTTGAGATTCCACAATGATTCTCTCTTCACTATTTCCCCACAAAGAAAGAAAATATCCTGGAATCACGATCCAACTTTATATTCGACATGCTTCAGCTTTAAGTAGTTGTCTTTTTTGGGTACTTTCCAAAATCAGAGAAACTCTGGAATCATTGGGCTGCACTCTTAAAGCTGACTGCCGATCTTGGTGGTGAGTTTCAAAAATGGCGCAGTGCACGTGCACTGCGGAGCCGCCGCGATATTTAGCGGCTCATTTACATGGAGGGGGCGGACCATCCGCACCTGATGACTTGGGGGAGGGCAGAACATCGATGATGTAGAGGGAGTGGATCGCCCGCCCCCAATGACGTGGGAGGGCGGGTGGGCATTTGATCCCCGGCAGTGGCACTGTCGCCACCAGTCAAGTGCCGGCGCCATTTTTAAAGGGCTTCAAGCCCTTACAAATAATTTCAATTTTTAAAGAGAAATAGATGTTAGTTACATTTTAAAATTTAATAAAAGATTGAAGTCCCTCTCCCACCACCCCCATGACCAAACAATTTGTTTATTGCCCTCTCCCCCCACCAAAAAAAACTTTTCTTCCCATCCCAAACTTCCCCACCCCAACTTTATTAACTTTGCCCTTCAACCCCTTCCTACCATCCCCTCAGCCAATGGGAAGAGTTTTCGCCACTTCCCCCACATCGCTCCCCCCCGCACACCTCCCCCCGACCTGAAAACATTACTCCTCCCCCCTCCCCATCAGTGTTCCGCCTCGGATCTCTGAATAGAGATCCGAAGGCGCGGGACTTCCAACAACCGGCCGGAATATCGGCGTGGGACGGTTGTCGTGGAAAGGTGAGCAATTATTCAGTGATTAACATTTATTTAAATATTTAAATTCAATTTCCAAGCAGCAGGGGTCACCACGAGGCCTCTCCGCTGCCGGTAAAATGGGGTGGAACCTTCCCAGCGCTGGGGGGGCGGGGGGCTGATAAAATCCAGCCGATTATGTTTAACACAAGTTAATGATCGCTACCTGTACATAACGATTATCAAGCCTTAATTCTGTTCTGAACAAAATATTCATGCAGCCTTTTAAAAAAAGGGTATCGACACGGCATTAACTGCTTTATCTGGGAGTTTATTTTACACTTCACAAGAAAAAAACATTCCAGTCTCCAATCTCGTTTATGGCAATATCTAATTCCTCTGGTTCTATGCTCATAGTTCAAAGTAAATAACTTGCTTTGCATTTACATTGTCTATTCAGCAACAATGTAGAAAACTGTATGCTCGCTCTTGATCTTTCCTGTAAAAAAACAAATTTAATTCTGAAAGTCTCTCTGCTTAAGAATGAGCTTCATGTCACTATCATCCTTAGGCACCCTGTAAACTTACCAATAGATGAAATGCTCTGTGAGCTGCACATAATATGTAATAGCCTCCTAAATAATCGACACAGGATTAAAGTTCTTCATTTTAATACCCCTGAAATGATCCAAGTACTTTACATTAGCAGGATTTTACATTTCCTGTATGATTGGCTGTAGGTAGTTCTGTCACCAAGCATGAAAGGTATACTTCCATCCAATGCACCATAATGACAATTTTTATTTATATAGCACCTTAAACATCCCAAAGCGCTTTGCAGAAGTGGTTAGATAAAATTTGACACGGAGTCATATACGGATATATTCAGACAGGTGACCAATAGCTTGCTTAAAGAAAAAGGTTTTAACGAGTATCATAAAAGAGGGAATTCCAGAGCTTCAGGCCTAGACTGGTGAAGGAATGGCTACCAATGGTAACAAAACGGTAACTGGAGATGCACAAGCGGCCAAAATTAGACGAACACAGTTCTCAGAGGCTAGAAAATCTTAGAGAAAGGGCCAAAGCCATGGGGGAATTTGAAAACAGATAAGAATTTAAATGTGAGGTTTTGCTAGACCGGGAGCCAACATGGGCTAGCGCGCACATGGGCGATGGGTGAACAGGGCTCATTGAGAGTTAGGATACAGGCAGCAAAGTATTGAATGAGTTCAAGTTTCTGCAGGTTCAGGGTCACTACAGTGAAAATTGCAGTGGGTCCAATTTGCTTTAAACATTCATCATATGTGGGTTAGAGTTGTCTGTCTGAAAGATTTAGCCTCCAATTACTTCGACAGAGACTCATTTCATCAAGTATATATCTCCTAATGCATCTGGGAAAAATGCAGATCACCCACATCTGTGCCACACCCGATGCCATAGATGCATCTGCCGTGTCCACTGCTTTTTTGTAGCAGTGTAGTCAGGACACTATGGCAACAGCTTTGACCACCTATGGCAAACGTGTGAAGAGAAATGCAGACTGGTTTCAATCTCATTTTGAAGAGCTGGAACCTGTCGCAGCCGCTAAGTGCATTGCACTGTTGAACTACAAGAAAGCTCCCAGCGAGTTAACATCCATAGCACTTAAAGCAGCCAGAAGCGCTGCACAAAGAACAGCCAGGCGCTGCACAAATGACGACTGACAACACCTATGCAGGCATATTCAGCTGGCCTCCGACACCGGAATCATCAGAGGAATGTATGATGGCATTAAGAGAGCTTTTGGGCCAACCATCAAGAAGATCGCCCCCCTCAAATCTAAATCAGGGAACACAATCACTGACCAACGCAAGCAAATGGACCGCTGGGTTGAGCACTACCTAGAACTGTACTGCAGGGAGAATGTTGTCACTGAGACCACCCTCAATGCAGCCCAGCCTCTAGCAGTAATGGATGAGCTGGACGTACAGCCAACAAAATCGGAACTCAGTGATGCCATTGATTCTCTAGCCAGTGGAAAAGCCCCTGGGAAGGACAGCATTACCCCTGAAATAATCAAGAGTGCCAAGCCTGCTATACTCTCAGCAGTCCATGAACTGCTTTGCCTGTGCTGGGACGAGGGAGCAGTACCTCAGGACATGCGCGATGCCAATATCATCACCCTCTATAAAAACAAAGGTGACCGCGGTGACTGCAACAACTACCATGGAATCTCCCTGCTCAGCATAGTGGGAAAAGTCTTTGCTCGAGTCACTTTAAGCAGGCTCCAGAAGCTGGCCGAGCGCGTCTACCCTGAGGCATAGTGTGGCTTTCGTGCAGAGAGATCGACCATTGACATGCTGTTCTCCCTTCGTCAGCTACAGGAGAAATGCCACGAAGAACAGATGCCCCTCTACATTGCTTTCATTGATCTCACCAAAGCCTTTGACCTCGTCAGCAGACGTGGTCTCTTCAGACTACAAGAAAAGATCGGATGTCCATCAAAGCTACTAAGTATCATCACCTCATTCCATGACAATATGAAAGGCACAATTCAGCATAGCGGCACCTCATCAGACCCCTTTCCTATCCTGAGTGGTGTGAAACAGGGCTGTGTTCTCGCATCTACACTGTTTGGGATTTTCTTCTCCCTGCTGCTCTCACATGCGTTCAAGTCTTCAGAAGAAGGAACTTTCCTCCACACAAGATCAGATGGCAGGTTGTTCAACCTTGCCCGTCTAAGAGCGAAGACCAAAGTACGGAAAGTCCTCATCAGGGAATTCCTCTTTGCTGACGATGCTGCTTTAACATCTCACACTGAAGAGTGTCTGCAGAGTCTCATCGACAGGATTGCAGCTGCCTGCAACGAATTTGGCCTAATCATCAGCCTCAAGAAAACGAACATCATGGGACAGGACGTCAGAAATGCTCCATCCATCAATATCGGCGACCACGCTCTGGAAGCGGTTCAAGAGTTCACCTACCGAGGCTCAACTATCACCAGTAACCTGTCTCTAGATGCAGAATTCAACAAGCGCATGGGAAAGGCTTCCACTGCTATGTCCAGACTGGCCAAGAGAGTGTGGGAAAATGGCGCACTGACACGGAACACAAAAGTCCGAGTGCATCAAGCCTGTGTCCTCAGTACCTTGTTCTATGGCAGCGAGGCCTGGACAACGTATGTCAGCCAAGAGCGACGTCTCAATTCATTCCATCTTCGCTGCCTCCGGAGAATCCTTGGCATCAGGTGGCAGGACCGTATCTCCAACACAGAAGTCCTCGAGGCGGCCAACATCCCCAGCTTAAACATACTACTGAGTCGGCGGCGCTTGAGATGGCTTGGCCATGTGAGCCGCATGGAAGATGGCAGGATCCCCAAAGACACATTGTACAGCGAGCTCGCCACTGGTATCAGACCCACCGGCCGTCCATGTATCCGCTTTAAAGACGTCTGCAAACGCGACATGAAGTCCTGTGACATTGATCACAAGTCGTGGGAGTCAGTTGCCAGCGATCGCCAGAGCTTGCGGGCAGCCATAAACGCGGGGCTAAAGTGTGGCGAGTCGAAGAGACTTAGCAGTTGGCAGGAAAAAAGACAGAAGCACAAGGGGAGAGCCAACTGTGTAACAGCCCCGACAAACAATTTTTTCTGCAGCACCTGTGTAAGAGTTTGTCACTCTAATATTGACCTTTGTAGCCACTCCAGGCGCTGCTCCACAAACCAGTGACCACCTCCAGGCGCTTACCCATTGTCTCCCGAGACAAGAAAGAAGAAAAAGAAGAGGAGGAACAGGAGGAGGAGCAACAGGAGGAGGAACAGGAGGAGGAGGAACAGGAGGAGGAGGAACAGGAGGAAGAGGAACAGGAGGAAGAGGAACAGGAGGAAGAGGAACAGGAGGAAGAGGAACAGGAGGAAGAGGAGGAGCAGGAGGAGGAGGAACAGGAGGAGGAAGAAGGAAGAAAGAAGAAGGAAGGAAGAAGAAAGAAGGAAGAAAGAAGGAAGAAAGAAGGAAGAAAGAAGGAAGAAGAAGGAGGAAGAAGAAAGGAGAAAGAAGGAAGAAGGAAGAAGAAGAAGGAAGGAGGAAGAAAAAGAAAGAAGGAAGAAGAAGGAAGAAGAAGAAGGAAGAAGAAGAAGGAAGAAGGAAGAAGGAGAAGAAGAAGAAGGAGGAAGAAGAAGGAAGAAGAAGGAAGAAGAAGAAAGGAGAAAGAAGGAAGAAGAAGGAAGGAGGAAGCAGAAGAAAGAAGGAAGAAGAAGGAAGAAGAAGAAGGAAGAAGAAGGAAGAAGAAGGAAGAAGGAAGAAGAAGGAAGAAGAAGGAAGAAGAAGGAAGAAGAAGAAGGAATAGGAAGAGGAAGAAGGAGAAGGAGGAAGAAGAAGGAAGAAGAAAGAAAGAAGAAGGAGAAGGAAGAAGAAGGAAGAAAAGAAGTAGTAGTAGTAGTAGTAGTCAGGACACCCACTTTTAACTTTCTGGGACAGATCTTTGGTTCATATTTTCTACAGTTCAAGTACACACAGCCTTCAAAAAAAATCAGCAATACTTTAGGAAACAGTAAAGATTACAAGGCGGCAGATGTAACTTCCTGATGGATCAGAAGCATAAAAATAAGTTTGTAAGCAAGGCATTCAGCTTTAGCTACCATTTCAAAACCAAGTTCTTTTGAAGTAAATTTTCCTGCCCTAAAACCATATTTATTTACTCTTTCCTCACTCAGGAATCAAAAAACTCTTTCGAATATAAATAGATTACACTACCATTGAAATATTACCTGCAAGCAGTCTAATGTACTACTATTCTTGCAATTACTGCCTCGATTAACAGATGTATTTGTTTTCATCTACGTTCACAGAATGTCACAGTTTAACAAACAAAATGTTTCATCTCCAGAGAGGAATGAATCATCGGAAAACATCAGCCTGTGATTTCCCAAGGCAAAGGAAACTTAGATGCAGTAAGTTCCTCTAAAAATGGTTCTTGAAGCACGCAATTTCTCCACCTTGCCATGTCCCTGTCCAGCTCAGTTCTCAGTCTATCAGCAGCCGGTTTTATTAAGGTTGAGAGTCAGCGGAGAAAGAAATCCAGAATGCCAAGTTTCTGTCAGCCAGCCACTGACTGATATCAATTCTGCTATAAATTTTCCACTACAGTCTTTACCATATAACCATTATATTATGTTCCCTCCCATTTCAATTCTGATACTGCCACCTTTGAAGCATTAACCTGTCTCTTCACTTTACAGATTCTGAAGGACTACTATGTATTGCCAACAGGTGCATTTGTTTCAGGTTTTCAGCATTTACACTTTCTTTTTATTTCAACCACGACATAGTGTTCCAGTGCTCAGCTTTGGGGGATGTAATCAGAGCTCCCCACCTTATAGAAATGAAAAGTGCTCAGTTAGTACGGAGATAATCTATGCTCAAGTACTCCTAAAGTTGCTACTCTCTATTGATGCAACAGCTTCTCCTCAGCCTTTCTGTCCTGTCTGACTCCAAACTCTCCAAGACCAAGCTCAAGGCCATCTCAGAATCCTACTGTCACCCACCTCCAGTCTCTAGCACAAATCATGCAGTCATTACCCCCTCTGAGCTCCAGAGGGAACATCTATTGTGAACTCAGTCCACCATTCTTCAGACACCAGCAATTGAACATTTTAAATCTTACACTAGTATTTTTTTCTGATCTACGCTCCGAGAAACAGCACCCACAAACTTTTTTCACCTGAACTCTACTTGCTACTATCTGTGTATTCTTTAGCAAGCTCTACAAAATTGCCACCCACCCCAAGGCACCAGGACACATCAGAGAATACTTGGATAGAAATTGGTATGCACTGCACCAGTTTTTCAGGTGTAAAATTTGTATAAAGCATACTAATGTAGCAATGGATGGTCTGCACCCAATTTGGGGAGACATTAGTACATATTTTAGATTAGAGATACAGCACTGAAACAGGCCCTTCGGCCCACCGAGTCTGCGCCGAACATCAACCACCCATTTATACTAATCCTACACTAATCCCATATTCCTACCAAACATCCCCACCTGTCCCTATATTTCCCTACCACCTACCTATACTAGTGACAATTTATAATGGCCAATTTACCTATCAACCTGCAAGTCTTTTGGCTTGTGGGAGGAAACCGGAGCACCCGGAGAAAACCCACGCAGACACAGGGAGAACTTGCAAACTCCACAAAGGCAGTACCCGGAATCGAACCCGGGTCCCTGGAGCTGTGAGGCTGCGGTGCTAACTACTGCGCCACTGTGCCGCCCACAATATATGATTATTGCCATTATTGATGCTAGCCAACCCATCAGAAAATGGAGCAAAGAAACTAGTACACTTTTGCATCAAAGATACTATTCAGCAGCAGCAATAATTAGATCAGGAAAACCTATTATTTTAGTTGGTAGCGTTGTTTAATTAGGAGAGACACCCTTCCTTTTGGGAAAAAAGGATCTTATTCTCATTTTAGACTTCAAAGCCAAGAATGGATATAACTGGGGGTCTGCAAAGATTCCTCAGTGCATCTCTGTCTTAATAGGCAGCTAACAAAGGTAGGACGAGTGGAACAGTTCATCAATATTCAGTGTAACATAAACTTTGCATCACAAACATTAGGACAAAGTAAAAAGGGTTATTTGAGAATACCTGCAACTTTGAGACATTCTATCATTTGCTATCAGATTCTGTAAGCAAGCGAAACACTAACTTAAATTAACTACAGAAGATAAATTATGATGTGTGTGAACGTGCGTGTGCAAGGAAGAGGGCCTTCCCAGTGGATGTTTGCTCTACCTGTTGTATTTTCCCCTAATGCAAGAGCATGCGGCATGGCCCAGCGACATGCTGGCCGTTTGGTCTCTGGGGGCATGATCTCAGTGACATTTGGTCGCCAGCAACCCCTTAGCCCTCTCTGAGCTTCCAAGCACGGATTGGAGGTCTCCACGGAGTACTCAGACACTTGCCAACTACTTGCAGCTAGCAAGGTCACCTGCAGCAATACACCGTCTGAGAGGAGTAGACAATCTGCTGACTACTGTCGGTTTCCTAAGAGCAGGACTCCTGGCTGGAGATGGACTTATGGGGTCTAGAGGCATTGGGGGTGGGAGTGGGACTCAACTGCTTTGGGAGACCCTATGTCCTTGAGCCAGCTCCTCCAGGGAATGAAAAGTGTGTCGTCCACCCCCAAAGGTAATCTCTAACGCCCAGAGAGGAGCCTGGTTCATTTAGGACCCTGCCATCACTGATTGATGGAGCCACCAAGGCTGGACTGTTCCCAGCACCATATGGTGTGGGGTGGGAAACTCTCCTGACAACTTTGAGTTAAAAATTCAGAGTTTTCATATTTCGAGAAATAAAAAATCCAACTTAACAGCACATAATTGGAAAATCTACACATCATTTAACACTATTAACAAAATGTGTCTTTTACATTTTATATACGTGTGTACATGATGGTTCTAACATTTAGAGGGATATTGACTTGATTAACAAAGAAGTTGAACTGATGTGTGCAGACGCAACATAATAACCTGAATAGTAAATTCAAACGAAAGCTTGCATTCATATATTGCCTTTAATGTTAAGAAAAACATCCCAAGGGATTTCACAATTGGAAGTTGGCAGGGAAAAGGATGCGAGCCATGACCAAAACCTGGCCAAATAGATAGTTTTTGAGAAGACTTTTAAAGCAAAGACTTGTTGCATGTGGACACGGACTGCTTCAATATCTGAGGAGTTGTGAATGCTACTGAATACTGTGCAATCAGCAAACATCCTCACTTCTTACCTTGTGTCGGAGGACAGGTCATCAATAAAGCTGCTGAAGATAGTTGAGCCGAGGACAGGACCCTGAGGAACTTCTGCAGCAATGTCCTGGGGCTGAGATAATCAGCCTCCAACAACCATCTCACTTTGTACTCGGTGTGACTCCAACCAATGGAGTTTTCCCCCAATTCCCACTGACTTCAATTTTGCTAGGGCTCCTTGATACTACACTTGGTCAAATTTGTTTAAGACAAAATTATGTGCGACCACCTTGATTGAATTCTTTGATGAATTAACAGAAGTACTGCAATAGATATTTTACATATGGCCTTTGAAAAGACATTTTACAAAGCGCCACCTAACAGACTTATTTGGAAAATAGAAGCACATGGGATTAAAGCGTCAATGGAAACATGGGTACTTAATTTCGCTGAGAAATAGGAGCCAGAGTGCAATGGTGAACGGATGTTTTTCTGACTGGGGAAAGGATGCCATTGGGTCTCCTGGGGCTCGGTATTGGGACCTATGCTTTTCTTGTTATATATAAGTACTTGGGTATGGCCTACTCTGTGCGATTCGATAATTCCAAAGGACTGGAGTGTATGGCTGCCACTTTCATCTTTATCTATTCCCACAGCGTGGCGTACAGTGATAACAGAGACAAAGTATTCCCATAGTCAGACCATTAGCAACAATTCAAAAAAATGTGACTGAAAGAAGTTGAAGAGGAGGGACAGTCTGGGGGTCAGGGGTATTGGGGTGGTGCAATGCAGGGGGTTACAAAAATATTGTTCACCCAAATATGGAAGAGTACAAAAATTTGCTGTTATGATCTTCATTGTCCAATTTACTGAGCAAGCTATGAATCAAACTATCACCCATCAGTACAACAATGCCAATGCTCGAAAAAACAACCTCACCTATCACATTAATGGCGAGGAAAATTGTTCATGAATTGTTTAAGTTGTATATATGTATTATAATTTGCATATTTTAAACAATATTTGGGTATTAAAGGGGTTTAAATATTAAACCAGCATGCTAATAGGAGTACACAGACAGCCGGTCGATCTGGAAGAGTAAGTGGGTACAATAAGTGAGGTTTGGGATGCTGAGCCTTAAGGCATGTTTTCTGAGAATACTTTGGCCTACTGCAACAAAACTCCAACTTATCACTCCAGCTGCATAATTTCTGATTCCACGCCCCAGAGCAAATCACCCTCACAGCCAGCCAGTTTCCTGCCCTGCTATACTGCCCTATTGGATGTTTGTTCTCTTTCAAACAAACTTTTCCCCATCCACAAGAAGTACACTATCATGCTGAAAGTGACCTAAATCTGGCCCACTGTTTACTACTTTCCATTGCTTGAAGTTGCAGCATTTCACTTCACATTTGAATGCATTTTCCATATCTGGATAGTCATGCCAGCCACGTGCACTTATTTTCTCTTTTGTGGTTTTTGCGACATATTCAATCACTAATTTTCATCGTCTCCCCCACTTCCCAAGACGGTCCTAGTCTACTGTATTACAGGAACTATAGACGTTTCCCTAAAAACTCTCTCCTCTCTGATCCATCCCCTCCATCCCATGCTCTGTACGGAAACACTCCTCATCGTCTGTGACTTCAATCTCCAGAATAATTCATCCACTTATGTCGCCATTATTTTTCTTGCTCTGTTCACCTTCCTTAACCTCACCCTCTACCTCAGCACAAAGCACTTGGCTTACCCAGGTCTCAATTTCAAACAGAACTCTCTGACCAATTCTCAACTGTCTTTTCCTACACTATCTACCCCAAACCTCTCCACTTTATCTTTCTACCCTTGAATTAAAAAAAAAACACTCTCCCAACTAGTACCCGCTCAAACAACAACTTCCTCCTCCTCTGGCTTGACATCCAAGGTGCTCCTCAACATCTTGTCTCCTTTAACATCATTGTCCCCCTCAGATCACAGATAGATTTGCAACCCCACTATGCACCGAACAGTCACTTCAGTGGCTTCAAATCTACAGGCAGCCAGCTTGAATGCACATCAGCAAATAGCCAGGTGGTACAGTTACTCCCTTTCCACAACCAAATCTGCCTTCAACTCTTATTATCCTGGAGAAAAGAAACTCCAAAGTGAGCAAGGTAGGGAAACCAAAGCCAGATCTCCCTGGATGTTGAAAGAGATAGAGAGTAGGATGAAGCAGAAGAAGGGTGTGTACAACCGCTGTCAAGTTGATCATACAAGTAAGAGCCAGGCTGAATATCGAAAGCTCAGAGGAGAAATGAGGAAGGAAATCAGAGAGACAAAGGAGGGGAGGGGTCAATTAGGTACCAAAAGGGGGATCTAAGCATGGAGGTAGAGTACATAGCTGAGGTACCAAATATGCACTTTGCGTCTGTCTTTACCAAGGAAGAAGATGCTGCCGAAGTCATAGTAAAAGTGGTAGTTGAGACACTGGATTGGCTAAGAATTGTGTCATGCTAGGCCCCCCACCTGCCAAGAATGAGGCACATTCATTTTGTCATGAACACTGATTTTAAACTGTTACTGGAGTTAAGAAAGGACTTGTTAAATAGATCAGCTGAGGCTGGAAAAAACACTTGCATATTAACATACAGTGTATGGAAGGACAAAGCAGCCATTCCCTGACACATTCAACCCACAATGGACTTTTGATCACCAGACGTTGAAGGTGGGGGAGCTCGCATTCCAGGTTGACTGCTAAGATGGCCGAATACACAAATGGACATGGTCAAACCAGCTAGTCACATGACTAAACTGAGTTTTTTGAATTTGTACAAACAGTTTGGGCAGAGTATCTGTTTGCTCCTGGATTGAGATCTCTCCGTCTGCTCCCATCTCTTTCTCACAAGCCTCTGAATCCACTGAAGACACATGAACCTCAAGACAGAAAAGTCTCCTACAGCGAATAAGGTTTAAGAAGAATACAGGGCCCCAACAAAAAGCAAGATCTACCTACAATCAAGGACTCTACAGTAAGCTCGAAGAACTGTAACAACAACACTTCAGATATTGCCTCAAACTTTTCCACTTTATTTTTCTTCTGCTCTTTTCTGTCTCTATTTGCATGTGTGTATCACATATGCATGCTCCCGTGGGAGCATTGTGTATCTGTAAGTGTCAACCGAATTAAAGTTTAAGCTTAATAAATTTCAACTTTTCTTCTTTAAACCTAAGAAATTTTATTTGTGCTGGTTTCTTTGCCTTATAATTGGAAAGCGGTGAACAAGGATTCACCAAGGGGGGGCTAAAAACATGGTGTGTTTACATTTAAACCCTGTTACAGTAAGACCAGGTGAAGGTGGAAAGGGAACCCTAGACCTCTTTCTCACCTGGTCGTAACAATTGATGAAGAGGATGTAATAGAAAGGTTGTCTGTACTTAAAGCTGATAAGTCACCAGGACTGGATGGGCATTCAAAGATACTAAGGGAAGTAAGAGTGTGAATTGCGGAGGCACTGGCCACAATCTTTCAATCCTCCTTGAATACAGGGGTGGTGCCAGAGGACTGGAAAATTGGAAAGGTTATCTTCTTCTTCTTTGGCCTCCTTGTCTCGAAAGACAATGGGTAAGTGCCTGGAGGTGGTCAGTGGTTTGTGAAGCAGCACCTGGAGTGGCTATAAAGGCCAATTCTAGAGTGACAGACTCTTCCACAGGTGCTGCAGATAAAATTGGTTGTCGGGGCTGTTACACAGTTGGCTCTCTCCTTGCGCTTCTGTCTTTTTTGCTGCCAACTGCTAAGTCTCTTCGACTCGCCACACTTTAGCCCTGCCTTTATGGCTGCCCGCCCGCTCTGGCAATCACTGGCAACTGACTCCCACGACTTGTGATCAATGTCACAGGGCTTCATGTCGCATTTGCAGACATCGACAGCCGGTGGGTCTGATACCAGTGACGAACCTGCTGCACAACGTGTCCTTGGGGATCCTGCCACTCTCCATGCGGCTCACATGGCCAAGCCATCTCAAGCGCCGCCGACTCAGTAAGGTGTATATGCTGGGGATGCTGGCCGCCTCGAGGACTTCTGTGTTGGAAATACGGTCCTGCCACCTGATGCCAAGTATTCTCCGGAGGCAGCGAAGATGGAATGAATTGAGACGTCGCTCTTGGCTGACATACGTTGTCCAGGCCTCGCTGCCTTATTGCAAGGTACTGAGTACACAGGCTTGATACACTCGGACTTTTGTGTTCCATGTCAGTGTGCCATTATACCACGCTCTCTTGGCCAGTCGGGACATAGCAGTGGAAGCCTTTCCCATGCGCTTGTTGATTTCTGCATCTGGAGACAGGTTACTGGTGACAGTTGAGCCTAGGTAGGTGAACTCTTGAACCAATTGCAGAGCGTGGTCGCCGATATTGATGGATGGAGCATTTCTGATGTCCTGTCCCATGATGTTCATTTTCTTGAGGCTGATGGTTAGGCCAAATTCGTTGCAGGCAGCCACAATTCTGTCGATGAGTCTCTGCAGACACTCTTCAGTGTGAGATGTTAATGCAGCATCGTCAGCAAAGAGGAGTTCCCTGATGAGGACTTTCCGTACTTTGGTCTTTGCTCTCAGACAGGCAAGGTTGAACAACCTGCCATCTGATCTTGTGTGGAGGAAAGTTCATTCTTCTGAAGACTCGAACGCATGTGAGAGCAGCAGGGAGAAGATGATCCCAAAAAGTGTGGGTGCGAGAACACAGCCCTGTTTCACGCCAATCAGGATAGGAAGGGGGTTTGATGAGGCGCTGCTATGCTGAATTGTGCCTTTCATATTGTCATGGAATGAGGTGGTGATACTTAGTAGCTTTGGTGGACATCCGATCTTTTCTTGTAGTCTGAAGAGACCACGTCTGCTGACGAGGTCAAAGGCTTTAGTGAAATCAATGAAAGCAACGTAGAGGGGCATCTGCTCTTTGCAGCATTTCTCCTGTAGCTGGCGAAGGGAGGACAGCATGTCAATGGTGGATCTCTCTGCTCAAAAGCCACACTGTGCCTCAAGGTAGACACGCTCAGCCAGCTTCTGGAGCCTGTTTAAAGCGACTCGAGCGAAGACTTTCCCCACTATGCTGAGCAGGGAGATTCCACGGTAGTTGTTGCAGTCACCGTGGTCACCCTTGTTCTTATAGAGGGTGATGATATTGGCATCGCACATGTCCTGTGGTACTGCTCCCTCGTCCCAGCACAGGCAAAGCAGTTCGTACAGTGCTGAAAGTATAGCAGGCCAGGGGTAATGCTGTCCTTCCCAGGGGCTTTTCCACTGGCTAGAGAATCAATGGCATCACTGAGTTCCGATTTTGTTGACTGTACGTCCAGCTCATCCATGACTGGCAGAGACTGGGCTGCATTGAGGGCGGTCTCAGTGACAACATTTTCCCCGGAGTACAGTTCTAGGTAGTGCTCCACCCAGCGGTCCATTTGCTTGCGTTGGTCAGTGATTGTGTCCCCTGATTTAGATTTGAGGGGGGCGATCTTCTTGATGGTTGGCCCAAAAGCTCTCTTAATGCCATCATACATTCCTCTGATGATTCCGGTGTCAGAGGCCAGCTGAATATGACTGCATAGGTGTTGACAGTAGTCATTTGCGCAGCGCCTGGCTGTTCTTTGTGCAGCGCTTCTGGCTGCTTTCAGTGCTATGGATGTTAACTCGCTGGGGCTTTCTTGTAGTTCAGCAGTGCAATGCGCTTAGTGGCTATGACAGGTTCCAGCTCTTCAAAGTGAGATTGAAACCAGTTTGCATTCTGCTTCTCACGTTTGCCATAGGTGGTCATAGCTGAGTCATAGATGGCGTCTCTGATGTAGGCCCACTTGGCCTCTGCAGCCCGTGTAGGAGTGTTTTGAAGGGCTTTTTCAAGTGAATTTAGAAACTTATGTAACAGCTGTGAATAAGAAATTCTGCTGGTGTTGATGCACGGGCGGCCCTTCTGCTTGGAGTGATGCAGCTTCTTTGGTTTGAGTCTAACCTTGCTGCACACCAGGGAGTGGTCGGTGTCGCAGTCCGCACTGTGGAAGCTGCGTGCGATTTGAACGCTGTTTAAAGAGGCTCGCCTTGTGACGATGAGGTCCAGCTGGTGCCGACGTGATCTTGGGTGCCTCCAAGAAACCTGGTGAGAGGGTTTAGTATGAAAGAACAAGTTGGTGATGCAGAGGTTATGAAAGGTACACAACTCAAGCAGTCTCTGTCCATTCTCATTCATCCTTCCAATGCCATAGCGCCCAAGGCAGGAGGGCCATGAGTCATGGTCAGCCCCAACCCTGGCATTAAAGTCCCCCAGCAGGAACAGATGTTCGGTATTGGGGATGCTACTCATGATATTATGGAGTTCCTCGCAGAACTGGTCTTTGGCTTCAGGTGGGGAGCAGAGCGTTGGAGCATAGATGCTAATTAGGTGTACTGGACCAGAGGCGGTGAGCAGTCGGATGGGCAGTATGTGTTCCGAGCCATTTGAAGGTGGCTCTATCATGCTGAGCAAAGAGTTTCTGATGGCGAAGCACACTCCATGCTCTCTTGGTTCTTCAAGATCCTACCTTGCCAGAAGAAGGTGTAGTCTTGCTCTCTTAGAGATCTGCTCGCAGGGAGACGTGTCTCCTGAAGTGCTGCAATGTCCACATTGAGTCTACTGAGCTCGTTGTTAATGATGGCGGTCTTCCGAGAATCGTTGATTTGTTTAAGATCATCCAACAGGCCAGGACACATAGTTCTGATGTTCCAGCTTGCAAAACGAAGGGCTGGTACCTTCTTTCCTTTTTTTGTCGTGCTGTTTGGTGCGGTGTTGCAGTCCTCTTTTCAGGCAATAACCCTGAGCTCCAAGGACCCATTGAAGCAGGTGGACTGTGGCGGGACAAAACCTTCTTGACCGGGGGCTTCCCGGTTTAAGGCGGGCAGTAGCTGTCCAGTGAGATGCGATGACCTCTCCACCGACAAAGGCAACCCGTGGCACCCAATCTCTATGCCAATTGAGCTGGACTTATAACCCATAACTGCTGCCTTCTGTGTTGTTTTGGTCGCTGTGAGGCGACTTTGGAGTGACCTTTCCATGGCGCATGCCTGGGCAGATGTATGGAGGTTGTGAGTTGCCCAAACGTCAAAACCCACCTCTCGGCCTTCTTGGTGTTTAATCTGGAATTCCATTTGCCATTAAATTTTTCTAGATGCGTTTCAAAATAGCAATTTAATAACATATAAATGCCACAAACGTAGACCGCCTAGTAAAAATTTAACAGATTTATGCAGACATTTGATAGCTTTATTTTTTTCAGAAACAGAACATGGATTTACAAGTGGCTAGGAAATCACAGGTTGTGTGTAAATTAGAGCAGGACATTTGAAACTCAATCATTCGTTCATAAAGTGCAGCAATTAAGTAAATTTGTCATGCCATCGATTAGAGAACGATACAATACTGTACCAAAAATGCTGATTTTTAAACTATATTGAAAAATCTGTAGCAACATTAAGCACAAACCCCTTTTTCAATTCGAGCAAATAATGACATTGGAGTTGTGATTCAGAGAATGTACTTCAAAACAATTCAGCCCCAGGTAGTTTGGCATTGAGAATTTGTTGATGGTTGATTAGTGATAGATATTGCCATCTCTGATCTCACATAATAATTTGAAGTAAATCTGCAAATTCTGCTGCGCCTTCAGTACATTTTTTAGTTTTGGTTAACAAGACATAAGGGAAAGCTTCCAGCCAAGGAGGCGGTGCAAAAAAGAACGTTTAGTCTTGCAATGGGGCAACTGGGTGTGGGGGTTGGGGGTGGTTTGGTATAGAAGCTAATAAATGACATGGATGAGGTTAATCCAGGGCAGTACTTCTACACCAGGATAGTGAAAGGTTAAAACTGGTGGAGAAAGTTTACTACGGAGGCCTGGACAAACACTTAGAATGGTTTTCCAGTTGGGGTTCATTCAAGAGTCATTTAGATGATGCAATGGGGAGGGGAAGTGTAGATTTTTATTGGTTGGCCTCCCTTATCTATATTTATCTTGTAAACACCCCCTTCCCCCACCCCCCCACCGCTCCCCCTTCCCAACTCCCCCCTCGTGCCCCCTTCCCAGCTCCCCCCTTGCACCATCTTCCCCTCGCACCCCCCCTCCCCTACCCCACTGCAGCCCCTTCCCAGCTCCCCCTCGCACCCCCTTCCCAGCTCCCCCTCGCACCCCGCACCCCCTTCCCCCCACTTCCTCCCACCGGCATCCACCTATCCCTGAGCAGGGGCCCTAACAACCCCACTGTCTTGTGGGTGTCTCGGGAGAGACCAAGGCTAAGGGAGTAAACCCTAACAGAAAATCCGGAGCAGAACCCCGAAGGCGGCCATGTGTCACCTTTGGCATGTTTCCGGAAGTTCCTGCAGCCATACTGGTGCCAAATGTCGTGCTCTGGAAAGGTTATACCCTTGTTTAAAAAGCGGTGTTAGAATAAATTCAACAAATACAGGCTAGCCAGATTAACCTTGGTGGTGGGAAAGCTGTTAGAAATGATAATCCAGTGCAAAATAAACAGTCACTTGGATGTGTGGATTAATTAGGGAAAGACAGCACAGATTTGTTAATGGCAAATAGTATCTAACTAACTTGATTGAGTTTTCTGATGAGGTAACAGAAAGGGTTGATGAGGTTAATGCCATTGATGTGGTGTACATGGACTTCCAAAAGACGTTTGATAAAGTGTCACGTAATAGGCTTGCCAGCAAATTTGAGGTCCATGGAATAACAGGGACAATGGCAGCATGGATATGAAATTAGCTGAGTGACAGGAAATAGAGAGTTGTTTTTCAGACTGGAGGAAGGTATACAGTGGGTTTCCCCTTGGGGTTCGGTACTAGGACCATTGCTTTGGTTGATATATATTAATGGCCTAGGCTTGGGTGTACAGAGTACAACTTCAAAATTTGCAGATAAAACAAAATCTTCGAAGTATTGTGATGAGGATAGTAAAAGACTTCAAGATAAACAGGTTGGTGGAGTGGATAGACACATGGCAGATGAAATTTAATGCAGAGAAGTGTGAAGTGGTACATTTTGGTAGGAGGAACCAGGAGAAGCGATATAAAATAAAGGGAACAATTCCAAAGTGGGTGCAGGAACAGAGAGGCCTGGGGGTATGTGTGCACAAATCATTGAAGGTGGCAGGGCAGGTTGAGAAAGTGGTTAAAAGGGCATACAGGATCCTGGGCTTTATAAATAGAGGCACAGAGTACAAAAGCGAGGAAGTTAGGATGAACCTTTATAAAACACTGGCTCGGTCTCAACTGGAGTAGCTTGTCAGATTCTGGGCACCAGAATAGGAAGGATATGAAGGCTTCAGAGAGTGTGCAGAAAAGATTTATGAGAATGGTTCCAGCGATGAGGTACTTCAGTTCTATGGAAAGATTGGAGAAGCTGGGGTTTTTCCCCTTAGAGAAGGTTGAGTGCAGATTTGACAGAGGTGCTTAAAATCACAAGGGGTCTAAA